>NW_026692254.1:0-42500 GCF_021218885.2 Marmota monax | reverse complement strand
TTTTATCAGAAATATTTTTACCTAAAATTATACCACACTTCAAAGTACACTATTAACAATTTTTAGACATAGTTTCACTAATAGTTTGGGTTTGCTAGGTTTTTTGTTTTGTTTGTCAATGTTTAATATATATCTTTCTTTTATGGCCCAGAATTCTCTGATTTATTTCATTTTGTTTAAGTACTTCTAAATAATGTGTTCATTTATTGAAATCTGTTGTCATTAATTGTCCATTCAAAAGAATATATATGTACACATATATGCATACGCATATATATAAGTATATATGTATATATAAATATATATAAAAAAACCTTCGTTCTTGAAAAATAGCATTGCTGCAAATAGAACTGTAGGGTAAAAATATTTCTATCTCAGAAATGTACAGGAAATTTTCCACAGTCTCTTAGGACAGTGCTACATGAGAAAAAAACAAATGCCAATCTCATTCTTTTTTAGGTTAACACTTTTTTCTCTATCTGGATACTTAATTTTCTTTTGATCCTTGAAATTCAGAAGTTTTATCAGTGTTTGATTTTACCAGAAACTTTACTTCAGTATGTTTTACTTCAAGGTTTTTCCATTTCAGGAAAATATTATTCTGCCATTTTATTATCTCCTGTTTCTGCTAAATTACTCTTTGTTATTTATATGTGACAGTGGAATGCATTACAATTCTTATTACACATATAGAGCACAATTTTTCATATCTCTGGTTGTATACATAGTATATTCACATTTACTCTTTTTACTTCAGGAATCCTATTTCTTACATACCAATCTTCTGGATCTATGCTACAAGTCTCAAACTTTTCTTTTATAAGGTCTAACTCCTTTTACTATACTTTCAGAGAGAACTCTCAATTATACACTGCTTTTACATGTTGTGGGTATGTGTATGCATGTGTGTGTGTGTGTGTGTGTTGTTGGGGACTGAAATCAAGGCCTCATGCATGCTAGGCAAGTACTCTACCATTGAGCTACATCCCCAATCCATATCCATCTTTTTTAAAAAAATGATTGTAAAATATTTTAGATATACAAAGGAGTATAAAGTATTATTTAATAAAAGTGTATGTATCCACCTCTCAGCTTAAAGGAAAAAGTGTTATCTGGTAACAGAAATGCCTTTCTTTTTCTCCCAGAGGTAACCTAAATTTGATGTTCATTACTTCCATATATTTCTTTTACTATATACTTTTGTAGATGGACACAATACCATTGTTTATTTATTTTTATGTGTTGCTGAGGATCGAACCCAGTGCCTCACACGTGCAAGGTAAGTGCTCTACCACTAAGTCCCAGCCCCAGCTCCATATATTTCTTTATATGTTGTAATATATATATTATTGCTTTGCATTTTTAAGCTTAACATAAATATCATACTTCATATATTCATTGGCAATTTGCTTTTTATACTCAACAATTTTAAGAATATCCATTGAATATGGGCATCATAATTTACTGATTTATTATAAATTTTGTCTTACAAAACATTTCCATGGATATACCACAGTTGATCTATTTTCCATTTATCAGAGCTTAAGATAGCTTCCAATATTTCATTCTTACAATGTTGCTATAAACATCCCTATTTTTGTTTCTTCATACTAATATGTGAGTTTGTTTAAGGCAGTGTTTTTCAAACCTCACCTCAAAACCCAACAATAATACCACATTAGTGTGCCACGGTCACAAACAGTTTTTTAAAAAAGGAATAGGAAAAGTGGAGAGTGAAGGGGATAAGAAAGGTGGGAAAATCCACAAAGCACAGAGATAAGGTACACTGCATGTAACAAGGATAAATTTGGTTTCCTAAAAATCTGACTTCAATTTTGTCATGGTCTAAACAGAACATTAAACAAAACTAAGGCTTGTGTGTGTACACAAGAATTTCTGGGTCATCGGGAAAAAATGGCATTTGAACTTCCTAGATATTGCCAAATTACTCTCAATAGTTATAGTTTATGCTTCTACTAGCTGAGTTCTCATTTTTTCACTTGCTCACCATTACAATGTAGTCATATTTTTACTTACCAATCTGATATTTGTCTGAAAATCCAAATCTTTGTGTTTTGAATGATTTTATTGGTTACTGTTTCAAGAATGGCATTTGTTTTTGCTTACTATTTGAAGATTTAGTTCATAATCTCTAGCATTCTTGATTTTTTAAAATATTTTTTAGTTATAGGTGGACACAATACCTTTTTTATTTAATTTAGTGGTACTGAGGATTGAACCCAGGGCCCCACGCATGACACAAGTGTTCTACCACTGAGCCAGAGCCATGGCCACAGCCCAGCATTCTTATTGCTTAGAGAACTGCTGACTGTCTAATTCTAGAGTCGTGTAGATAATTTGACTATATGTAGCTACTTTTACATTTTTCTTAGCTTTTAGTATTATCCAATTATTTTTCTTCCTCTGGATTCAACATGCTTCCTCAATCTAATGATTTGTATCTTTTAATTTAGAAAAAATTTTAGTCATTATTTCTTTAGATAGTGTCTATCAATCTCTCTCCTTTCTGAAACTTTAACTTCACATATGTGAGACAATTTTTCTTCTGTATCTAAATGTTCAATTCATATTTCCATCTCTGTTTTTTTCTATCTTCAATCTCATTTATTCACTGTTCAACTGGATTAGTCTAACCCATTTAATGTTTTCCAAGTTCAATTATTGTTATTTTTAATTTCTAAAAGTTCTATTAGCTTCTTTTTCAGAGCTTTCTGGTATTCTTGGCAGTTGTTTTTCTTTTACTTGGTGTTTGTTTGTTTTTTGTTTTTTGTTTTCTTTTTGGTGCTGGGGATTGAACTCAGAGGTGCTTAACCACTGAGCCATATGCCCAGCCCATTTTTACATTTTTATTTAGAGTCTGGGTCTCACTAAGTTGCTTAAGGCCTTGCTAAATTGCTGAGGCTGACTTTGAACTTGTGATCCTTCTACCTCAGCCTCCCAAGATGCTTGGATTACAGGCATGCACCATTACACCTGGCTTGGTCATGTTTATAAGTACTTGTTTATTTCAACAGTTTATTTACACATATTCTGTAATCTTATGTAGTAATTTCAATATCTGAAATTCACAGAAATCTAATTCTGCTGTTTGTTTTTCTGCTTACTCTTGGCTCATGATTACTGATTTTCTCATAGTTTTGTAGTCTTGGGATATAAAAGCACTTAACGGTCAGGCAATACCTAGAGGCATAGTTTAAAGGAGCATCTCTCTAAAGAGTACTATCTTTTGTTTATGTTGGATAAAATGTAGTGTTACTAACATTCATTTGACAACATTTTAATAATTTTATCTGCCTTCAGTTTCCTGAACCAGGCATTTAATATAAATCACAATCTCACACCCACATGAAAGCAGGCTTTAGGTTCACAAATTTTTAAGTGAGACTTTTCAGTATACACCCAAAAGACAAGTGACAAAATCTTGGATGTTTTTCTAGTTAAAGTTAAATGTAATTTTCTAGAGTCTCTTTCACTGAACTCTTATTTTGAAGAATCGTGCTTTATACAGTTGTTTTTAAGTTGTAGACTGACACACTACCTTTATTTTATTTATTTATTTTTATGTGGTACTAAGGATCAAACTCAGTGTCTCACATGTGGTAGGCAAGAACTCTTATCACTGAGCAACAACTCAAGCTCCTATAAAGGTATTTCAATTCTAACTCCTCATATATGAGGTACAAAAAATCTCTCTCCTCAATCCCATGTTAGAAACCTCCATATCCACAAATATTCTGGCTGCAGCTTTAGAATCAATTTAGTACTCTCAATTCTAGCATCTTCTATATTTTTGACCTCTTGGTAATCATATTTTTAATTGTGAAGAATTTTTATTGGTCCTTTCTAAACATAATGTCTTTCGAATTCGTGTGTGTGTGTGTGTGTGTGTGTAGTTGTAGATGGATAATATTTTATTTATTTTATTTTATTTACTTTTATGTGGAACTGAGGATCAAACCCAGTGCCTCACACATGCTAGGCAAGCATACTACCACTGAGCTACCACTCCCTGTCTTCTGAATTCTAACTAGGAATTTTCCATTTGCTATTATTTTCCACTATAGTTGGGATTTCTGTGCTATTTGCATTCTTGTTTTAGTACAAGTCCTTTCTTTTGCAGTGTTAAATTTTTCCTCACCTAGCCAGCACGCTTTGGTTTTTGTTTTTTTTAAACTATCTTCATCTTTTTAAACCCAGGTTACTTTCAATACTGATGGCTGATACAGATACTACTTTATCTTCCTCAAAATTCTCCCCCATTCCTATCACGTCCATTGGAAGGCTATGTGACTTTGTGGATGGAATTTGTGGAGAAAGCAGCAAAGAGATTTTTCTTCAAAGTTCATTATTTCAAAGTCTAACTACACTGAATATTGCTCACAGGGCCATTTCTCTGGTCTAGCCCTGTCATCTCTAAGTTAAGTGAATTGCTGAGCTAATAGATAAACAAGTCTACTTTTTTAGAAAGTAGAAAATATCAGAAAGCCAGATATTTTTCCTGATGTGTTACAGGTTGTTCACTACTAGCAGTTTCCAATAATCTAATCTCATCAGTCTTATGTAAGTCTAGAATTCCCCCCAAAATTCTGGTTTACTGATGTTGCACTTTCCTGTCTTTCTGAATGTTTTATCATATTCCTATATTTCTTTTCCCACTTCAATTTGGACTCAGCTTGCTATCATATGTTTACCATAATTTTTTTTAAAAAAACTTTTCTAATTTTTAATTACTATTTCCGGTTCATCTACTAAGACATAAGAAATGTGAAGACAGAAGTTAGAGGGTTTTTTTTTCCCCTTTATCATGAACAGTTTTTTTAAACATTATTATATATAAACAGTTTTTTTAAAACATTATTATAAAAGTAATTGGCCACATTATAGGAAATTTACAATCTGCACAGTTTTACAGATAAGGTAAATTAAATATGTTTGAGTGAGCAACAATGTAGTGATAAATCAGAAAACACACTAAGAATCTGAAAACCCGAGAACTATTCCGATTCTACCAACTGCTATTTTTCTTCTTCACTCAAGTCTACATGGCAGTAAAAATAAAAGAACAACATATACTTTTTCTGATTTAATTTTCCACTCAGAGAAAATGTTTTATATTTCTCTCTGCTACTGAATGCCAAACTCATATAAAGAATACACCCTTGAATGCAAACAACTTTATTTTTCTGCCCACTAATTACCCTACTGAAAAATCCCCCAAGATACCCTTTATCCTCACCTTCTCTAAGTCCTTTAAATAAAAAAGTACAATGTCAATTTCCACTTGACTACTCGAAGAATAGTCACAGTCACATCATTCTACAAGTCAATGATTTATATTTTAACAGTTCTGCTTAATAATAAAACACAGGTCAATATTACTTACACACCATTCTAAAAAAATACTGGCTATAAAAACAAATTTATGTAAGAAGGCTCTTACATATCCCAAATTATCTTTGAATATAGTCAGCTATTATTCTAAAATAATCTTTAAAACAAAAGTTATATTTTTGGCCACGTGAAATGCTTAACTTTTTCAAGCTCTATGCACCCAAGCCATAATAAGGAACTCAAGGTGGGGAGAAAGGATTACTTCAATTTAAAAAGTGCTTTTGTTTTTTTAACATTTAAAATTATAAAGTTAAAAAATCATAGATCAGTAAATCAACAACTATTCTATAACTGCTATAGACAATTTTAAGTAATTAACATTAAGTGATCAACATATTTTTACTAAATCTATACCAAAAACCCATCACTGTGCTAAATGAACAGATTTCTTCTGAATAAAACACTAAAGTATATAATAGAACGCTAATTGACTTTAGTAAGGCATGAGGATAACAATGGACTTCCTCCACCCACAACTCCCAAAGTGATTTTCCATGCAATGCATGAAATGTCTCTATTTAAAAAAAAAAAAAAAAATTCTTGGTACTTACAGGTAGAAGCCACAAGAAAGTACCCTATGGTGCTTGCTAATAAGACAGATTCTTGAATTCAAATTTATACCTACTAAAAATCAGGAACTATACGTTTTTATAAATATTAAAATTCAAGTATGTTAAGTTAAAATTTACTTAGAACCCAACAGATTCCAGACACAATTGTGCTAGGAACTAGAGACTAGTAAAATATCAGTCTCCGAAAATCTCACCTGGGAAATGAGTAAAGGCTTCAAAAGGACAGAACTATGCCTTATTCATAACTGAATCGCTGCTGTCTGATGTCTGAATGATGTATTTCAAGAATAAATTTCATTTTTTAATTTTTTATTTTTAGTTATACATGACAGTAGAATGTATTTTGACATACCATACACACATGAAGTACATAATTTCTCATTCTTGTGGTTGTACATGATGTGGAGTTACACTGGGCATGTATTCATATATGAACATAGGAAAGTTATGCCTGACTCATTCTACTGACTTTACCATTCCCATTCCCCCCCTTCACACCATTCCCCCTGTCTGATCTGGTGAACCTCCACTCCTCCCCGACCCCCACACTTTGCCTATTTGTGAGTCAGCATCCACATAATAGAGAGAACATTCAGCCTTTGATTTTGGGGTATTGGCTTATTTCACTTAGCATGACAGCCTCCAGTTCCATCAAGAATGGATTTCAAATGAACCTCTTATCCTTCAAGGTAATGTCCATTTACTAGGAAACTTTCCCTCATAATAAGCACTCCTAAACAATGAAATTATAGGTCTGGGATTGTAGCTCAGTAATAGAGCACTTGCCTAGAATGCCTGAAGCACTGGGTTCGATTCTCAGCACTGCATATAAATGAATAATTACAAAATAAAGGACCATCAACAACTAAAAAACTCTTTTAGAAAAACAATTATAATCATATTAATTAATACATAAATAAATTCCACTGAAGTAGAGAACAAGTATGCACTGCATTAAATTCAAAGTAAGGGGGGAATGAAGATGGCATATTAGAGAATGGCATATTCCAGTTGCTATGTGGCTTGGGATTCAAGCAACATGAGTACAACTTCTCAGTGACATGGGTGAAAGTGGGAATTGATGTAAATTAAGTATTGGACAAAGTCTTTTAGAGAATCAGAAATTAGAGTGCATTAAACAAAGAACAACAAAGAGTACACTGGAATCAAGCCAGTTTTGGGAGCAGCAGCAGTGCTGGTTCACCATGAAGTCAAGAGATAATACACAGAGAGAAACACAGTAGACAAATGTGGCATGGAAAAACCGAGAGTTCAGGGACTTTTTTCAAAATGGCTGAATAGAGGAGGTCGCTTCCCTGGCTGCTCTGTGCAGTGAAACCAAGAAAGCAAACAGGCAGCTTCTCAGCAAGGTAGATTAACAAAAAAAAAGTGAGGGGACCTTACTAGAGTTTAAAACTGGACATTCAAAGCAAATTGAGGACTCAGGAGGTTGGATATAATAAAATAAAGAAGAAATCCCCAGTGGCACAGCCACTGCAGCAGCCAGGCTGGAAGCACCAGCCAGAGCGGTTCCTCTGTGAGCATAGTGGAGGAATAATGGAATTAAAGAAACCCACATTTTTGGGAAATCCAAGGTGTGTCTGAGTACAGGGCATTTAGATGTCAAGACACTGCCCAGCAGACATGAAAGACTCACTGTACAATATCCATGTGTGGGGACAGAAGCCACCATCTCTCCAAGTGGCATATGAAGAACAAAGGAAGAAACCATTTTGTAGCTACTACCAGGGGCTGGCAGCTGAAGGGGCCAATTCATGGCAAAACTGAATTTGGCCTGAAATAGGCTCAGTGAACACATGACATAGAGTGTTCTTAAGTGACCATGAGAAAATCAAACATGGAGAGAGGTTTATACATGGAACAACTGGTAGTGGAAACCCATCTGGCTCTACCACTCCCCTTCCAATCCAACTGCTTCAGATGCCAGGAACTCAGAAGGGCAGGGGCAAGAGCGATTGTTGGGAGACCGAACCCAAGACCAGAAAATGTGAGGTCCACAGGTGACAAAGGAAACTAAAAACTGCCCCCCCCACCACACAAATGGAAACCAGGGGAGATTCCAAGGGTACAGTCTTCCAGCATGGACCAGAAAGTATTGGGCGATGGAGGTACAATCGTTTAAAATCTCCAGACCAATTGGCAATCAGCAAAGAGCCTGGAGCCCACCTAAGCCTAAACACTGTCTCCAGGAACTCTCTCACTCAGCAATCCAGAGGGTGGAGCATGACACTCCAGATGACCCCACCCAAAACTGCTGAGAAGAGAAACTTAGAATCTCTTGAACTCCAATGAAAAGAATTCTTTAACTTTTCATCAAGATCTTTTTGTAATTATTATTCTTTTTCTTTGTTTAATTGTGACCTTAATGGTACATGGACACATACAAACTCATTTTTGTGGTTTTTCTTTTCCACATTTGTAGCATTTTGAAGCCAGTTATTTTTCATGGATTAGTTTTTTGTACACTAGGGTGTTTGATTAGCATATTTGAGTTTTGCCTTGTTTTGTATTCTTTAATTAATTTTTTCTCCTACCTGTTTCTCATCATTCTCTTTTCTTCTGCTAACAGCCAATCTCTTATTCTTTTACTCTTCCTTTAATCTTTTACTTCTTCTTCTCTCCTCCTCCCTCATAATCCTCACATCCTGTATCACTTCTATTCTCTCCCTGTCCACCATTTGAAATTATAAGCCCTTTTGCAGACTTACTGTTTTTAGTATAAGCAATAACATATGATTATATCATTTCTGTTTATTGTGATAATTAACACTGTAGGCATCATAGTAGGAACTATTCGATTTAATGCTGTATATTTTTTTTTTGTATTGGTGGTTGTTATTATTTGTCTCCCCCTAAATAATGACGTCCTGGAAACCTTCATAGACACTATAAGTCCACAAGGTAGAAACTCTACTGCCTCAGATTCATACTGTTAGATGGATAGACATACAAACAACATGAAAAAGCAGGGCAACAAATTGCCCTAAACCAAGAAAATCCAATAACAGAACTCATCAACACCACATTGGAAGAATTATCAGAGAAGGAAGTCAGAATGTACATAGTTAAACTGATCTGCGAAGTAAAGTACAGTAAAAGAAATGAAATCAGGGCTGGGATTGCAGCTTAGTCAGCGGAGGGTTTGCCTAGCATGTGTGAGGCACTGGGTCTGATCTTCAGCACCACATAAAAGTAAATAAATGTGTTGTGCCCATCTATAAATTTTTAAAAAAAATGAAAAAAGAAATAAAATCAGAGAGGAAATACAAGAAGTGAAAGATCACTGCAATAAAAAGGCAGAGATTCTGAAGAAAAAAAAGCAGAAATCCTTGAAATGAAGGAAAAATAAGCCAAATTAAAAATTCATTAGAAAGCATCACCAACAGACTAGACCACTTGGAAGACAGAATCTCAGGCAATGAAGACAAAATATATAATCATAAAAGCACAGTTGACCACAGAAGAAGGATGTTAAGAAACCATAAACAGAACTTCCAAGAATTATGGGATAATATGAAAAGACCAAATTTAAGATTTATCAGGATAGATGAAGGCATGGAGGTATTAACCATGGAATGCACAATCTTTTGAATGAAATAATATCAGAAAATTTCCTAAACCTGAAGAATGAAATGGAAAATCAAATACAAGAGGCTTACAGGACCCCAAATGTACAAAATTACAACAGACCCACATCAAGGCACATTAAAATGAAAATGCCTAATATACAGAATAAGAATAGAATTTTAAAGGCTGCCAGAGAAAACTATCAGTTTACGCATAGAGGGAAACAAACACAAATCTCAGCTGATTTCTTAACCCAGACTTTCAAAGCTGGAAGGTCCTGGAATGACATATTCCAAGCTCTGAAAGAAAATGGATGCCAGCCAAGAACACTATACCCAGCAAAATTAAGCTTCATATTTGAACATAAAATAAAAACCTCCCATGATAACACAAAAATTTAAAAAATTGCAACTAGAAAATCTGCACTACAGAATATTCTTCACAAAATATTCCATGAAGATGAAATGAAAAAAACAAAAAAGTAAAACCAGCAAAGGGAGTAACTACACTAAAGGAATAATTGATCAAAGGAGAAACTAATTCAAATTAAAAACTAGAAATAAGCCCAAATGACCAGGAATACCAATCATATCTCAGTAATAACCCTGAACATTAATGGCCTAAACTCATCAATCAAAAGACAAAGACATGCAGACTGGATTAAAAAACAAGACCCAAAAATATGCTGTCTCCAAAGGCAAAGGCATCCACAGAGTAAAGGTTTTCACATGGATGGTGTAAACAAGCAGAGGGTTCTATCCTCATATCAGATAAAGTGGACTTTTAGCCAAAGTTAATCAGAAGGGACAAATAAGGACATTTCATACTGCTTAAGGGAATTATACATCAACAAGACAAAACAATCATAAATATTTATGTCCCAAACCATGGAGCATCTATGTATACCAAACAAACCCTTCTCAATTTCAAGAATAAAATAGACCACAACACAATAAAACTGGGTTATTTTAACATGCCTCTTTCATTTGAAGAAATGCTAATAACAACAGCAAGGTTTTAGCAAAAGTTTTTATCTTCTCTGGCAAAAATCAAGGACTCATCCCACCTTTGCTGGGAAAGTTATGAGAAAACAAGTATTCATAACAATACTGATATTTACATAAACTGTTTCAGGCATTTGGAAAGTAATTGGGGAGCTCTATTAAAATTTTAAATGTGAACTGCCTGTGACCCAACAATTTCACTTTTCAGAATTTATTTCAAAGAAATACACACACACACACACACACACACACACACAGAGAGAGAGAGAGAGAGACTACAAACATATTCAATGCAACCTTGTTCACAATTTTGAAAAAACCTGAGAGTTTTTCAAGAATAATTTATGATAAATAAATTTAAATGAGTTATGGTAAAAAGCATATAGCCATTTTTTAAAGCAAGAAAAGATTATCAAAATATAGTTTTAAGTGGTAAAAAGCAAGCTCCCAAAGCACCATGTATAATAGTTTTTACTTTAAAAAAGCAAAAGCCGGGTGCTGTGGCACACGCCTGTAATTCCAGTAACTCAGGAGAATCAAAGTTCAAATCACAAAGTTCAAAATCACAAGTTCAAAGCCAGCCTCATCAGTGGCAAGATGCTAAGCAACTCAGTGAGACCCAGTCTCTAAATAAAATACAAAACAGGTCTAGGGATGTGGTTCAGCAGTCCACCAAAAAAAAAAAAAAAAAAACACCCTAGCAAAATACCATACACAAGTATATGTCCAAAAGTGTATTTATAAAAATAAAAGAGGCAGCATGACTAAGAGAACAGACTCTAGCGTTAGACTGGCTGGATTAACCATGCAATTAACCTCTCTGGGCCTTAATTTCCCATAACATTATTACTTATTTCATATAGTTTTTAGGCTTTCATAAAAACTCCCTATTATTTTTTAAGAGTTTCCTATATTTTTTTAGATGTATGGACCTTATTTTATTCATTTATTTATATGTGGTGCTGATAATCGAACCCAGAGCCTCACATATGCTAGGCAATCACTCTACCACTGAGCCACAGCTACAGCCCATCGCTATTTTTCTTAATGCTTATAACAATACTTTATATTATATTATATTATATTATAGCATTTTTAACTCTTTCATGTCTTTTAAATGCTTTACAATGACCATGATTTAATATACTTCTTTGGTTTATAAAAATGCAACAAATTATAAATACAAAGGGATATAAATGTATAGTTGTGACCACTCAAAAAGTGGTTTCTAATACCTTGATATCATACCACACGATATAAAATAATATCTAGCATAAAAATTGATTTATAATTAGTTTTATCATATGTTTAAAATTACTTTTTAATTTATACAAAGAAAATTTAAAGGAAAGTTACATAAATAATTAGAATTAATTATCTGTAAATAATTAGAATTCATTTTAAGAAATAATCACAGAGCCTTATTCAAGTGGCTAATGCCAATTAATAGACAAAATTCAAAATTTTAAACACTTTTTTATTACCAAATTAGTGGAATCCAATCCATATGCAAACTGAGATACCATATACTTATTTTTAAATAAGAAGTACTTCATATAGCCTATTAGGAATAGTGCCAGTAGAATATAGGAAGATCTTTCTCACAGAGATGCAGAAATATTTAGAAGAATGTTACAACATTCTTTCATCATATTGTTTCCATAAAAGTCTACATAAACCAACTCACAGCATACCATGAACAGAGTTCAACACTGTTTAAATCCCATTAGCAAGCTATGTATAGCCAAAACTAAGTTAGAAGTATTACAGTTACAACATATAGACAACTCAGAAAAAAGTCTTTTGACAACCTGACATCTAAATTTGGGTATATGGGAAAAAAATAAGAAAAAAGTATATCTACCTATTTGTCCTCCTAAAAGTAGGCTTTCTTTTATCTAACTATTTAATTTGCTCCCCAAAGGTATAGTAAGAATCTCAGTAATGATCATTTGAACTACTAAGGAGAAAGAAGAATTCCTCACTTAATTGTTTGAATTCCTCACTTAACTGTATAAGTACTAATTATTCCAAAAAGTCTGGTCACTAACTCTACGTCAATAACAAAATTTTAAAAAGAGAGAAGAAGGGGAAAGAGAATAGAAAAGTAGGCCATTTCCCCAAATTTTCATTTATTATTATTAAAAGTAAAATCCACAGTGGCCCTTTTAGCAACTAAGCCCTCAGAAAACCAACAAAGGGACTTTTTTTGTGATGCTGGGAATGGAACCCAGGGACCCCTGTATGCTAGGCAACTATTCTACCATAAAACCACACCTTCAGTCCCACAGAACTATTAATTAGAGATAGAAGATTGTGCTTCAAGGAAAATTAGGTACGATATCTTGCAAGTAAAATCTGCAAAGAAAAATATACCATTCCTTAGCTCTATCCTCCCACTGTGCCAATCAGTGTTTCAAAGAATGACTTGGCTCAGTGTATTTAATCACTTAATTAGAAACAGAATGCAGATCTGCATTTAGTTGCCAGCCTTTCACTATCAATAAAAAATAGAAAAGAAACAAAATTCATAGGTGCTTCAATCCCCAACAGAAAATATTGTTAAAATACATTACTGGGGATCAGAAAAAGGGAAACCACTAAGTACCAAGTTAAATTATTTTAGAATAAAAATCTTTATAGTCAAGACACATTACAAAATATATTGTTCAATCACCTCCCAGTGAATGAATTGCTTTTATTATGTCTGAGTGATTTTTATCCAAAACCTCCAGGAACACATGCTTCCAATGACAGAAAATACAATGTCAAAGTTGACACCATTCAGAAGAAACTAATATCTAAATTTTTCTATATTGTTCTAAAATCAAATTCTTATAACTTTGAGCCAATGCCTCAAAAAGTTCCCTTTGACGTTTAAAGTAGCTGGAGTCACCCATGTTACCACCACATCACGTTTTTCCAAACTAAATATCATGATAAACTAAAATGTAATTATTGTAAAAACTCAAAATAAACAGTATAAAAATATTAGGCTTGGCATCATTAAGGAAACAAAACATCCCAAATATTAAGATATAAAAACCTGAATTCCAAAATAAATTCAACGTACTCTATATTTTCAATTCTAAGATGCTCCTTTTTAAAACATTTTAACATCTCTGAAATTGGAAGGTGTCTTTGTACTATTAAGGCATTTGTAGTTGGTGCTACTGTGTTGTTGATAACAACATAGTTTTCTCTGCTTGTAGAAGAACTTATTTATTATTTCTGGTCTAATAACAGAACAACTGTAACCTCTCAACATTTCAGGCAATATAACCAACATTTGAGGGACTGAGGATATAGATCAGTTGGTGGAGTATCTGCCTTGCATGCTCAAGGCCCTGGGTTCAATCCCCAGCACACCAGGAAAAAAGAAAAGAAAAAAAAATGAGCAAAGAAGAGGAATACTAGTAATTAGCTGAAGACGTTTCATTAACACCACCAGCTAAGATCAAGAAAACGCCAATAGGTAGATATCTGTGGTTTAAAAGAAAATCCCAGATAAAAAAATAGAGTACATTTTTGAGTAATGCTACACCACCAACTCTCCTAAGTGCACAGAAACAAGATGTTGTGGGAAAACACAAAGATCAACAACTAGGTGGGGAAAAAATTTCAGAAATATTGAACTCTGAATGCCAAGACATTTTAGCAACACCTTAACCAATTTATTTCACTTATATTTTCAATGTATATTCAAAGAGGATATAATAAAATTAATAACTAAGTAAATCTAAGACTTCTACTGTACCTTTATTGAAAGAGACAAAGTTTTATTTTTTATTTTTCACTTTTTATTTATTAAAAGATAAAATTTTAATAGAAAAAGCACTCATGAAATTCATTTGGAAAAATAAAGAGGCCTAGAATAGCCAAAGCAATCCTTAGCAAGAAATGTGAAGCAGGAAGCATCATAATACCAGACCTTAAATTATACTATAGAGCTATAGTAACAAAAACAGCAGGGTCTTGGCACCAAAACAGACATGAAGACCAATGGTACAGAACAGAAAATACAAGCCAGGCATGGTGGCGCACGCCTATAATCCCACTGACTCCAGAGGCTGAGACAACAATATTGCAAGTTCAAAGCCAGCCTCAGCAACAGCGAGGCACTTAGCAACTCAGTGAGACCCTGTCTCTAAATAAAATACAAAATAGGGTTAGGGATGTGGCTCAGTGGTCGATTCCCCGAGTTCAATGCCCAGTACAAAAAAAAAAAAAAAAGAATAGAAGATACAGAGACAAAAATATAAATACAGTTGTCTCAAAGTAGACAAAGGCACTATAAACATACATTGAAGAAATGATAGCCTTTTCAACAAAAGATGCTGGGAAAACTGAAAATTCTTATATAACAAAATGAAATTAACACCCCTATCTCTCACCCTGCACAAACCTCAACTCAAAGTGGATCAAGAACCTAGGCATTAGACCAGAAATCCTGCACCTACTAGAAGAAAAAGTAGGCCCCAAATCTCTATCATGTCAGTTTAGGAACTAAATTCCTCAACAAGACTCCTACAAGTGCAAGAAGTAAAATAAAAAATCAGTAAGTGGGAAGGTTTCAAACTATAAAGCTTCTTCACGGCAAAGGAAACAGTCGAGAACATGAAGAGATAACCTACAGAATAAGAGAAAATCTTTGCCACATGCACCTCAAATAGATGATTAATCTCCAAGATATATACTGAACTCAAAAAAACAAATAACCCAATCAGTAAATAGACAAAGGAACTGAACAGGTACTTCACAGAAGAAGAAATACAACTGGTGAACAAATATATGAAAAAATGTTCAACATCCCTAGCAATTATAGAAATGCAAATTAAAACTACCCTGAGATTTTACCTCTCTTCAGTCAGAATGGCAATTATCAAGAATATAAATAACAATAAATGTGAACGAGGAAGTGAGGAAAAAGGTATACTCGTGCATTGCTGGTGGAACTGCAAACTGGTGCAATCACTATCGAAAGCAGTATGGAGATTCCTCAGAAAACTATGAATGGACCCACTATTTGATCCAGTTATCCCACTCCTAGGTATATATCCAAAGGACATCAAATCAGCACACTACAGTGACACAATCACATCCATGTTCATGGAAACTTGATTCACAATAGTTAAGCTATGAATCAACCTAGATGTCCTTCAACAGATGAATGAATAAAAAAAATGTAGTATACGTACATAATTGAATATTCTCAGCCATAAAAAATGAAATTATGGCATTTGCTGATAAATGGATGGAACTGGAAACTATCATGCTAAGTGAAATAAGCTAATTCCCCCAAAAATGAAAGGCCAAATGTTCTCTCTGATATGCAGATGCTAACACAAACAAGGGTGGGGGGAGGGTAGAAGTTCATTGGATTAGACAAAGGGGAATGAAGGGAAGGGAGGTAGGATGGGAATAGGAAAGACAGTAAAATGAGTCAGATATAACTTTCCTATGTTCATATATGAATACACAATCAGTGAAACTCTACATCATGTACAACCAGAACGGGATTCTAACATAAATAAGTTATATTCCGTGTATGTGTAATATGTCAAAATATACTGTCATGTATATGTAAAGAGAACAAATTTTAAAATAAGTATAAAATTTTATCAAAAGAATGCAGCGTGCAATCATTTAATTAGCAGTGCTTTATTTTTCCCTCTTCCTTAATGGAATATAAAACAACAGAGTCTTACAGCTGATTCAATAGAATATGGTTGTTTAAGAAACTGTGTATTTTAGTATAATAAAACTTAACTATTCACCAAAACTAGTTTCCAGCTTCATCCTCTTCCTGAGCATGGAACATTACAATTTTCAGTCTCTTTTACATTTAAATATGGCCATATGACTGAGTGAAAGACACATGTACCCAAAAAAGAAGTTATACGTACCACTTCCACTCCTTGCTCATAACAATCTTAGCTAGGACTGTACCAACTATCCTTGGAGACAGAAGACTAGCTTCAACTCAATCCTTCTCTTTTTTCCTTTCCCCTAAGATTTTCCAGAAAACATTCAAAGCAACTTGTGAAATAAGGCACTTCATCAAAATTTGAAACTTTTTAATCAAGGGACAGCAGTAAGACAGTGAAGACAATCCACAGATGTGGGAGGGGGGATATATTGCAAGTCATGTAGATATAAGAGATTAATATTCAGAACTCAACAAAAAAAAATTTTTAAATGTGCTAAGGACTTGAACAGACATTTCTCCAAAGACATACAGATGGTCAAAAAGCCTTTGTAAAGACAATCAACAGCAACAAGTATCAATCAAAAACATTGAGAAACTAGATCTCTTGTGTACTGATGGTATGTAAAATGATACACCCACAGTGGAAAATGGCACTCTTTCTTTAAAAACTTAAACACAGAATCACCATATGATCCAGCAATTCCATTTCTACATATATACCAAAAGAACTGAAAATAGAGACTCAAAAATATCTCATAGCTGGGTGCCTATAATCCCAGTGGCTCTGGAGACTGAGGCCGGAGGATCGCAAATTCAAAGCCAGCCTTAGCAAAAGGGAGCCACTAAGCAACTCAGTGAGACCCTGTCTTTAAGTAAAACACAAAATAGGGCTGGAAATGTGGCTCAGTGATTGGGTTCCCCAGAGTTCAATCCCTAGTACACCCCCCAAAAAAAATCTTGTATACTAGTGTTCACAGCAGCATTATTCACAACTGCTAAAAGGTGGAAACAACTCAAATGTCCAACATATGAATAAACAGAGTATTACATATACATACAATGGAATATTATTCAGCCTTAAAAAATATTTAAAATTCTCATACATGTTACATTGTGGATAAATCTAGAAAGCATTATGCTAAATGCAATATGCCAAAGACTATTATGATTCCACTTTCAAGAAGTATTTGGAACTCACAAATTTACAGAGACTGAAACAAACATCAGATAAAAGAGTAACAGGAGTTGGTAGAGAAGGAAGAATAGGTAGTTATGTTTCATGGACACAACATTTCCATTTGGGAATGAGGAAAAATTTCTGAAAACAGATACAACACTGTAACTGTACTTAATGTCACTGAATTACAAATGTAAAAACAATTACCCAATACTTAAAAAAAATTATATGGCAAAATTTATGTTGTGTATATTTTACCACAATAAGAAAGTACATTATTTAGAGTCTTATAAGAGTGGGTTGGGAAGCTGGAGAACTCCTGAAAAATAGCACAAAGATTAGTCAAGAAAGGATATACTGAATTATTAAAGGATACAAAGAGAAATGAAGCGAGGAACTCATGTGAAAAACAGACATAGAAAAGGTATGACAGACTTGGGCATGGTGGCACATGCCTGTAATCCCAGCAACTCAGGAGGCTGAAGCAGGAGGATCACAAATTCAAGACCAGGCTTGGTGAAATCAGGGAGACCCTGTCTCAAAATAAAAAATAAAAAGGGCTCAGGATATAGCTTAGTGGTAGAGCACCCTGGGTTCAATACTTAGTACTGGCGAGGGAAAAAAAAGTCTGATGTATGAAAGGACAGCTAAATCTGCAGCAAAAAAAAAATGTAAGTGGGTAATTTTGGAGAAACAAAAAAGATATTAAGAAATGAAAACTTCTACACTC
The DNA here is from genome assembly GCF_021218885.2 of Marmota monax. Classification (NCBI taxonomy): domain Eukaryota; kingdom Metazoa; phylum Chordata; class Mammalia; order Rodentia; family Sciuridae; genus Marmota; species Marmota monax. The sequence continues at coordinate 24,307 of NW_026692254.1, read as the reverse complement.
TAAATCATTATATGCATCGTCACAAAAATATTATTCTCATCAAATTAAAGTTTCTTTGTGTACTACTTCTGTTCAAAGACCTACATTTTTCCACTACTGTGGCATGTACATGGCTACTTTTGTTGAACTGCACTCATTATCTATACTCATTATATCAGTAATCCCCAACCTATTTCCAAATCAAAGACTTAGATAAGACAATAACCTGTATGTAAATTCTTATTTTGAACACTTATACAGAAATTCAGTGACTAGGATTGAGGGTATGTTTAGTGATAGAGTATTTACTAGCTTGGCATGCATGAGGTTCCAGCACCACAAAAATAAAAAAAAAATAAACAACAACTATTTCAGGAAAGACAAAGACATTATAAGATACATACAACTGTATCTGTCAATTTGAAATTAATAAATAAATTTGAAAGAAGAAGAGGCATTATGAAGAGTCTTTCACATAGAAATATTGTCAGAGGGGAGAAAAGGGGGGAAAATGTTGGCTTTGGTTACCACCAGTCTGTAATCTCTCTCAATCTGTGTGCATGGACCAAATGTATTTAAGTAAAATCCATATTTATTAATATAATTCATTTGATATGTTAAAAATAAAATTAGCATAGTACATATATGAAGTTATAGACCTAAAAAATATATAGAAAACTTTTCATCTTCTGTTCTCAATAGCAATTCATCTTTATCAAAAAATTAAAAATATTTAGGGTTTGTTTTTATTTCAAAAACAAGTTTAATACAAGGACAATTTACATAACAGTGATCATGCAGTGTACAATAAATCTTATCTATCCATTGTCAAAATAATCTTGGAAAACAATTAAAAGAACCCAGAGGAGGGGTTGAAGTTGTGATTCAGCACGGGCAAGTCCCTGGGTTCAATCCTCAGCACCACATAAAAATAAATAAATTAAAGATATTGTGTCTAACTACAATAAATAAATAAATAAATAAATAGACAGACAGACAGGCAGACAGACAGATAGATAAAAAAGAAAAAACCCAGAGAAGAATAAAGCAGGGAAATAACAGAAGTATAAAGTGATTCATGAATTCCCATAAAATTCACAATCTTTTTTTTTCTCCATTTTACACCTCACAAATACTTGACACTTGTTTAGTATTTGTAAATACTATAAGAATATCATTACACAGAACTTTTCAATGTTTTCATACTCAAGTGTAAATACCATTCTCAAAATACATTGTAAGTTATTGTTTTTTATTAGTTCTTCCAAAGGGGACCAAATTCTGTCTATAGACAAGGTCTTTTTTGAAGCAAACCAACTCAGTAAAGGACTTAGACAGGATTTAGTATTAAATTAATTTCTTATAGTTGATTGATGTCTCAAAGAACAATACTACTAAAGCAAATGCAATGAGAATGGCAACACTTTAAAATTATTATTCCACATTTAAAATATATAACAAGCTTAAGTGTCTACATTTTCACTCATTTAACTTAATCTGTTAGTAATAAAGCTTGCTGAAGCTGAAAACATGATGTTCAGTTACTAAATATAATAAAATAACAATATACAATGCTGTAGAATACACAAAACACATTAATTCTTATCCTTGTCTCAACTAGTTATATATCTATGTAATAGTTTAGTAAAATCTTTTTGAAATTTATCACATCTAAAACTTTTTTTAACATTTATTTATTTTTTTAAAATATCTTTATTTTTTATTTATTTACTTTTACATGGTGCTGAGGATCGAAACCCCTAACATTTATTTTTTAGTTGTAGGTGAACACAATACCTTTTTTTTGTTTTTATGTGGGCTGAGGATCAAACCAAGAGCCCTATGCATGCCAGGCAAGCACTCTTCCTCTGAGCTACAACCCCAGCCCCCATCAAATTTAAAACTTAATAAAACCAATCTTATATTTTAAAAAATGCAGAGTATTTATTGCCTATATTAAAAAGCATCTGGCTTAATTTCTAAGCCTCTAATTTCCATGTGAATTTTTCCAATACATGAAAGGTAGAAAGAAAATACTGTATAAAAATATCAACAGGTAAATGCAATTTATCATTTATTCAATTCATGCAACAAATATTCACTGAGTGCCTACAATATACCAAGCACTATGCCAGATGCCAGAGATAAAAAAGAAAGTTAAGATTAAACAGTCCTATATTCAAGATAATTACAGTGTCATAAAGGAGACAGATCCTAATGAGATATTCCCACTGCTGAGTATATAAAAACCAATTGCTATAAACACTCAATGAAAAGGAAGATAGCTTTATGAAAGTATATAATACACTGCTTCAGAGTAAGGAAGCAAGGAAGAGTTCACAGAGAATAGTAGGCTTTCAGGCTTAGCACCGAAAAATGATAAAACTAAGAAAGTATGATAAGTGGTGAGCAAAATTTCACATTAAGGCTCAGTAGTGTGCGGAAACACTGCACACTCAAGAAACAGAAAGAAAGACAGTGTGGCTAAATGCAAAGGCCAAGAAAGGGATTGGTATATTAAGAGGACAAAGAGGAAAAGAGCCCAGAAGATAATGGAGGCCAAGTAGAATTTTATTCTTTAGTCTTTACCTTCACTTCTAAAACAAAAAAAAATGTCTATTTTTAATATAAATTCTAGTTGTGTATCTTTGCAAGTAATGGAAACATTATGCATAACTGTTTAAAGAATAAGACAGAGTGCTCTCAGATACTTGAAGTACAAAATTTTAATTAAATTCATTTTAAGATTATTTATGAGGGAAAAATAAAACCACCAACTATCAAAATAAAGGATTTGTATCCAAGAAGCTGCAGTGTTTTGCCTTTAGCCTTCTTCTACTCTACAGATTATATTACTTCTACTCTATAGATTATATTAAAGTATAATGCTCAAACTGAATATGATAATATAAAAAGGGGTCTATACAAATCAAGCAGAAAATTTTCTTTTCCAATTTTTACCTCTACTTAATTTAATTCCATCCTGTTCTTAAAGCCATTTTCCAAACTGTTTAGTCATTTTAAATTGCACTCTGTCTTCCAAAACACAACAATCGAACATTTAATAAAATAATGTAGTTAACACAGTTTACAAATATGGAACAGAATTTACCTTATCTTAGCTATTCGAATTTTTTTAAAGTATTTTTAGTTGTAGATGGACACAGTGCCTTTATTTTACTCATTTATTTTTATGTGGTGCTGAGGATCAAACCCAGCGCCTCACATGTGCTAGGCAAGCGCTCTACCACTGTGCCACAGCCTCAGCCCGCTAATCGCATTTTTTAAGTTTCTGTTATCTTTATGGTCCCTCACCCTTCTCCATGTAATATTCTGTAGGGTAAATGATTATATTATTTCCAAAGTCCTGAAGATTAATAAACATACTGACATTCAAAAATAGTTGCTAAAAATACTAGACTATGTACTGGTATTTAAAAAAGGATTAGATTAACATATACCTTCTTTTGATTATTTCTAAATATCACTTTTAACTTGGGACACAGCTAAAAAAAAATACAAAAATTCAATACCTACACTGAAATTAGCTTGGGCAGCTCGGGAGGCTGAGACAGGAGGCTCACTAGTTCAAAGCCAGCCTCAGCAAAGGCCAGGCACTAAGCAATTCAGTGAGACCTTGTCTCTAAATAAAATACAAAAGAGGGCTGGGGATGTGGCTAAGTGGTTGAGTGCCCCTGAGTTCAATCCCTGGTACCCTCCACCAAAAAAAAGAAGAAGAAACTAGCTTGGGACATAAATAAAATAACACAAAATTCAAAACCTATATTGAAATTAGATCTAAAAGTGAATAGACTGAGAGATTCAGAAGTTTGAAGTTTTCTTTGGTCATCCATGATTATTAGAAACAGTTAAGACAGAAATTAGTTTAACGAAAAATTTTTTAAAAAATAAGGCTGAACTTTTAAGCTATCGTGCTAATGCTTAATATAAAAAAAGGATTATAAATGTGCCTCTAACCAACCTATGTATATCAAAATATTTCCATACCCCTCAAAAAAATGGAGTGTAGAGAAAGTCAAATTTCCAAAGACTGCATGTTTTCAGACATTTTATAGTTAAGTGTTCTCCAAATGACTTATAAAGCAAATTTGAATATATACATGCATATAAAATATGAAGCTTCCTTCTAAATTGACAATTTTTTAAATATTTTCTTATACTTGAATACAGTAATTGTATGGTTTCCACCTAACTCATTCTCATCATGTATTATTTTATTTCTCCCACTGATATTCAAACATTCAAAATAATGACTTCAAAGACATTCTAAATTGTAGCCATAGTTATTTTCTCTGCCAGTCAAATATTAGCATAAGCCTGGCAGAGTCTTTGCCAATGCTTTGATTCATTCAGAGAGTAACAACATTTCTTCTTTGGGTGGTATTCATTGGAAGCTTAGCAGGGAAATACTGAAGGGAAGCAGAACACATAAACATTAAACCCAAAAACTAAAACTATTGTCACTACAAAGAAGCAATGACATCTTTTATTTTATCTATCCATTCAACGGTTTATATATCTATGTATGACTTGTCTTTCTACTATATCCTGGGACTAGTTTTTTTGTGTGTTTATGATGGAAGGTTCACTTTCAACACACCTTTTGTAAACTTAACTACTGAAGCAACCTCACTTAACATGTGTGAGAAAGAGAGGGAGAAGGTAAAGGTGAGAGAGGTAAATGACAGAGATAGAGATTCAAAATGATAATCAAAATTTAGAAAGAACTCTTTGATCACCTTTGGAAGATATGAGGGAATCAACTCAATCTGAAAACTGGTAAATAAGGAAAATCTAAAATTTTTATTCTTCCTTTTGTGTATGAATTACAATGACCAAAGAGCTGATAAGAGAAAATTACTCCTTATAAAAGTCCAACTAATAAATGAAGGAAACATAAAATTCAAACACTATTTTGAAATCCCTAATAAAATAAAACAACTAAGTAACAATTATCAATAACTACTTAGGGTTAAAAAAAATGATAGGAAACTTTACAACTATATAGAGCAGACTGACAATACTTGAATCCAGTGATAAATATTATTACCATAGGGAGATACTCAAGACATTATGTGCTTTGTGATATAATGCAAAAAAATGCACAATAATCCACATAGCATTCTTCAAAAAATTTTAAATATGTCTTAATAAGTCTCTGGATAGAACCATCAACTCTAAAAAATAGAGAAACATCACAATGTACTAAAGGATACCACAATTATATAGTCAGCAATAAAAAAATGAAAATTTCTGCAGGACAAACAGCTTAGTGTGTTAAATAATAAGAGGGAAAAAAAGGATAGGAAGAAAACTAACTAAATTAAAGTGACTTAAAACTATTGATTAATTGTAATACAATAATGTTGTTTAAATTTTGATTCAAATAAATCAACTGTTAAAAAAACTTTATGAGACAAAGGGAAAATGTAAATACTAATTAGATAGTTAATTATATTAATTACTAATTTAATTTTTTTTTAGTTGTCAATGGACCTTTATCTTACTTACTTACATGTGGTGCTGAGAATCAAATCCAGTGCCTCACACACGCTAGGCAAGCGCTCTACCATTGAGCTACAATCCCAGCCCTTAATGTACTATTTTTATATGTGATAATAACATTATAGTTCTATTGAAACAACAAAAAAGTGTCTTTTAAAGATACAGCCATATGCATATATATGTATTATACACACACACATACACACACATGCACAAACACACACACACACACACACACACCAGAAAAAATAGAAATGTATGTACGATTTGCTTCAAAATAGTCTGGAAGGAAGATCCAAGGAGCAATGGCATAAATTAAATAAAATTGGCTGTGTATTCCCTGTTGAAATTGATTGGTGAATGCATGAAAGTTTATTAACCTACTCTCTTTATACATACATTTTTTTAATGCCCATGATTAAAACTGGTTGGGGGATAGAAAATTGTCCCTCGTAGATAAGCATCCTTATTTAACACACTGACCAAGCCCACCTACACATAAGATATTATTCCAGGTATTAGTCAAAGAGAATAACAGAAAACTTAAAACTTCCTACAACATACCAACAGACAAATGAAATAGAATATTACCCAATTGCTAACAGAGAAAGATGTAACTGGAAGCATACAACTCCAGAGATTTGCTAATAATAGTTGACAAATATGAACATGAACGATAAGCAAATGATATGTTGTAATGAGCTATTTTGGGGAGGGAAGGCTAATCACCTGTTATTCTTTTCTCTTCTGATCCATAACTTTTCAATATTACCAAAATAATAAATTAAAGTAAAAAATAACATCTACTTTCTTCCTCCATTTCATATAAACATTGATATTTATCTTATTTAGTGATTTTTCGTTTCCTTTTAATCTTTAAGGATGACTTAAAATCAAAATCAAAATTGTTACACATCTGGCCACTCCACTCTTTTTCAACTTTCTAGTGTAAGCTAGTAAGTTTTTAACTAAAAGAAATCTAAACAAAGGAAAAATTTTAAAACAAAAGCTTAAGAACTTTCCATGTAACCATGGAATATTAAGGCAAAATGACCTTCTGTGAAAACAAAGATAATAAAAAAACTACTGAGTTTAAAATTGATAGACTTTCCTAACCCAATAAATATTGTCCATTTCCTAAAAGTTAAGAACTAAATGAAAAGGAATTAGAGACAGATTTTAATATTTAAAGTATCATATTTTAAAAATTAAACTTGTGTAAATATCAATACCTACTTATATACATAATTATAAGCAATGACTTTAAACATTTCAAAATATGCCTATATGTATACTGTTCCTATATCATTTTGTAAAATATAATATATATACACACACACTTATACTTTCGCTCCTGGGCTCAAGTGATCTTCCTGCTTCAGAGACAACTCCCTAATAGCTGGAACTATAGGTATGTGCTAATGTGCCTAGCTCTGAATTTATATTTTTAGTGGGTTTTTTTTTTTCCCTTAGGGCTAGAGATCCAGTGCCAGGACCTCAGGCATGCTACGCAAATGTTCTACCATTGAGCTATACCCCCAGCCCTAAAAATCTTTTAAACTATTATAGTACTAAATAGATTCTCTTTACTAATATTTTTTTATAATTAAGCAGTAAATAGGTTACAGTAAGAAAGTACACCTGAAAGATGTATATAATATAAAGAAATTAACATTACTTATAGAATGAGCCATTCCATTTCACTGGTGTCTGGGAGAGGCCAGACACCAGTTTCTAGGTCGTAAAGAGAGGAACAAGTAACATTTCAGATTTTAGATGAAAGAATAAAACACTGTTTAACAGAAATACAATCTTGATGACATCACCTAGTTCCCCATGAAGGACTTCAAGTTCAAAAAAGCATTAAGGGAAAAAAAATGAAATATATAGAGCAGTTATGAATCACTTATAAAATTCATACTAAGAGACAGGATTAAATATACAGCATCTAAACATGTAAGGTGCTATTCTAAGTGTATTTTCTAATTTGGGGAACACTATTTGGCACATGGTTTCTCTGAAAACATCCAACTCTGACTTCTCTAACGGCACAATTCTACCCTACAGAGCATTACCTGCTGAATTCTTAAATGGAAGTAACCAATAGAAAGGCCAAGCTTCCATGAAGAGGTAAGCAAGTCCAACACAGGGCCAAGCAGCCTGGGTATCAACTGCTGCTTTGTCAATTATTTTGGCAAGAACAGAATTCCACATCTATCTTGAAAGGAGATTTCCTAAAAATAACATCATGTACTATATCCTTAAAAAAAACTGACCAGCTAAATTAGGAACCAAAAAAGATAATCAGATGAATGAAGCACTAGAAAGAAGAATAAAATAAACAAAATATATATGTGTGTGTGTTTGTGTGTGTGTGTGTATATATATATATGTATGTATGTATGTGTATATATATATATATATATATATATATATATGCATGTATGTATATATAATGGCTGAATATTCAATACCAGTTGCTTATAAACAAAAGAAGAAAAAACATTGAGACTCAAACATGAAGAGGTACAAGGTTAGACAAAGCCCAGAACTCTATCTCCCTGATTTCTGGCCCTATATTCTTTCCACTACACAGCATTATCTTTTCTTTCAATGATGTCTTTAATCAGACCATTATTAAAACAACTTGCATTTACTTAAGACACAAGTCAGATGTGAACATCCCAAAGAGCTTGTCCAATGACACTTTAGTCCAATGACACTTTTTTGTTGTTTCAATAGAACTACAATGTTATTATCACATATAAAAATAGTACATTAAGGGGCTGGGGATGTGGCTCAAGCAGTAGCGCACTCGCCTGGCATGAGTGCAGCCTGGGTTCAATCCTCAGCACCGCATACAAATAAAGATGTTGTGTCCACCGAAAACTGAAAAATAAATATTAAAAAAAAATTCTCTCTCTCTCTCTCTATCTCTCTCTTTAAAAAAAAATAGTACATTAAGGGCTGGGTTTTTTATCTAAGAAATAAGTAAAATCATTTATTATTTCAATCAGTATTTACTATTAGAACCTGAGGTGGAGTCACTACCCAACTTGCCCAATATCAAACATTTCTAGGTAACATAAAGTCTAAAAGAACCCATACCTTTTCACTCCCATCCTCACATGCTTTTCCCTTCTAAAAACACAAAACCCTATCTAAAGCCTGATCATGTATTCTCTTCACAGACACCAAAGCCTAATTTGGATGTTTCTCCCCACAGATTTTGTCCATAGAATTCCATGTTTGTCTTCATTTTCAGGGCACAAGGTACTTTGTACCTGTTATGGTTCCATCAATCTAAGACCACAATCTATGAAATTAACATGGTCCAAGTTCATTTTATAAAACAGTTACTCAACTATTAAGCACCTAAAAAGTACCCTGTTTGAATAAACTTTATATTCAGATTATTAATACCAGTGAGTGTTAATTCTGAGGTAAGCATGTTAAACATCCATTAACTTTATTATGTTTGCTTAGAAATTTTTTCATGTACCTTTTTTTTTTTTTTTTTAATATTTATTTTTTTAGTTTTCAGCGGACACAACATCTTTGTTTGTATGTGGTGCTGAGGATCGAACCTGGGCCGCACGCATGCCAGGCGAGCACGCTACCGCTTGAGCCACATCCCCAGCCCCTCATGTACCTTTTTAATCCTTAAAACTTCACTATATTCTAACACAATCTAGACTCTCATCAAATGACAAAAACTTTGAGAGTAAATTTTGTCATACAAATTTTTACATGCAGACATAATATCACCCCACACAAAACATATATTCTCAAAATTCTGTGAAATCCTACTTGGTTTTTCTCTATTCCTCCTAATATACTCTTTAAATTAATATGCAATCCTTAAAATAAAGGAACACAATAAAAATAAAATTAATCAAAGCAAACTCAAAATGCCACACCACCAGAGCAAGAGCAACATCTCTAAACAGCATTTGCTCTAAAAACTCCTGCAGAATAATTGTTTCTCTTTTAATGAAATGTACCTGTAAAAAGAGCACTATATTACAAACGTGATATATTTCAAAACACAAATTATATTAAGGTACAGTCCTACACTAAACAACTGAATGATAAGCATAATTTAAACAGCAAAATAACAAAAATGTCATCTCTTTCTTAAATGTTATTAATTTCTGTCAACAACTGTCATGCAAGAGTCATAATAAATGGGAACAGTTTGTACCTAAAAAATATTCTGAGAAACTTACCATCATTTTGGTTCTTGCCCTTCATCTCCTCCTTCCAGGATGGAATGGTGTTGAGAGGAACATAGTCCCTTATGTATTCTTTGCGTCTCTCCTCTAAGGTCATCTTCAGTAAACGTTCTTGCAAAATAAAAGCAGAATCTCCATTTGTATTTAATTATTAAGCTTTGGAATTATTTTATACTTTAAATATTAACCATGTTAAACTAACCAAAGACTTAGTATGGTCTTAAGGAACACCAAAATGTGTGTTAGAAGGTGTCAAATTAACCTCATAATAGCAAGAAAAATAAAAACAAAGCCTGATGAAGAAGACACTCTCATGATGGTCTAAGAAATAAGTAAAATCATTTATTCTTTCAATCAGTATTTACTAACAGCCTGGTACCTATCAGGGGATATGTTTATACACCCTAGATATAAAGGTGATCCTTAACCTTGAGTTCACAGGACAAAAGATGAAACTGAAAACATACAAAATAATACCTATGTAGGTAAAATTTAAAATGGTAAGATAAGTCAGTCGCAGTGGTGCAACACACCTCTTATCCCAGCAACTCAGGAGACTGAGACAGGAGGATCACAAGTTCAAGGATAGCTTTAGCAACTTAGCAAGACCCTTAGCAACTTAGTAAGACCCTGTCTCAAAACAAAAAGGGCTGGGGAGGCAGCTCACTAGCAAAGCACCCCAGGTTAGATTCCCAGTACCAAATAAAAGGGGAAAAAAATGAAGACAGGTAAGTACAAATAATGAAAACACTCACAAAAAAAAAAAGAAGAAAAAAGAAAAAATATAGCCACCAAGATAATTCCTTGATTCTACAAGGCCATTACCAATAAAAGTGCACTTTCAGGGCTGGGGATGTGGCTCAAGCGGTAGCGCGCTCGCCTGGCATGCGTGCGGCCTGGGTTCGATCCTCAGCACCACATACAAACAAAGATGTTGTGTCCGCCGAAAACTAAAAAATAAATATTAAAAAAAAAATCTCTCTCTCTCTCTCTCTCTCTCTCTCTCTCTCCCCCCCCCCTCCATCTCTCACTCTCTCTTAAAAAAAAAAAAAAAAAGTGCACTTTCACTGTCAGGTTATGCTATTAACATTATAATACACTACATTGTCAAGAAAACTTCCCCCAAAAAAGTGATATGTAAGCTGACTCATGAAGGATGTATAGAGTTTTGCCATAAAGAGGCAGAAAGTAAGGACATTTTGACCAACAGAACAATATTAAAATTAAGGAAATGCAACTAGTTTAATGAAAAATGAAAGATACAATATCAGAAAGTGATTGGCTACAGAAGTGAAAAATAGCTAAAAACAAGATAAAACATAGCTATTTAGGAACTTGTACACCATGCTGAGCAGTTTAACTTTACCCTATAGAGCAGACCACTAATATTCAAAGTTGATTATGCATATCCCAGTAGGTACATAAAATGATCTACTAGAATGAATGAAAAAAAATGTGAAAATTAATTTTTAATCTTAAAAACAAGGAAGAACTTGGGCCGGTGTTGTGGCTCAGTAGTGGAGCACTTGCCTAGAATGTATGAGGCACTGGGTTTGATCCCCAGCACCACATAAAAATAAATATAAAACATTAACAAATAAAATAAAGGTATTGTGTTTTTCTACAACTAAAAAAAAACAAGGAAGAACTTAAGATTTACTAATATTCAACATATAAACTAACACTGGCAACCTCACTCTATAGGTCAGCGGTTGTGCATCTTTACCAAAGATCTCCACGATATATATAGTGAATGACAGTCACACTCTCACCATAATTCTCTTTTGGCTTATTACATGGCACTGTAGTTTAGATGATTTAACTTAAAAATGCATAGTATATAGTTCAAGGAAATTCAACCCTAGCAAAATAATCACTTTAAAAGATTCTTTCAAGCTGGGTATGAAAATGGTGTTAGTGCTTATAGCCTCTGCTACTCTGGAAGCTAAGCTCAATACTTTTCCACACTCCTACAACTACCTCTTCTTCAATCGTATCAAAAGAAGGTATTTTAATCAGAGGTAACATTCAAGCCACATTTACTAAGGTGATTAGGGTCAAAAAATTGAGTTTCAGGTACCTGTGGGACATTCTTGAAATCAAGAATCTTGAACTTGGAGAAAGGTCCAACTTCAAGAACTGGAAATTAGGGCTGGGGTTGTAGCTCAGTGGTAGAGCACTCGCCTAGCACATGCAAGACCTTGGGTTCGATCCTCAGCACCACATAAAAATACATAAATAAAATAAAAGGTATTGTGTTCATCTACAGCTAAAAAAATATTTTACAAAAAGATTTGGAAATTATAACCTAAATTTCTAGTCTAAAGGATTAGAGGAGGGAAGAGAGAAAAGAAAGGGGAGGGGATGTAACCTCAAAAAACAACTTTTTTAAATTTTTTTTTAAAGAGAGAGTGAGAGAGAGAGAGAGAGACAGAATGTTTTAATATTTATTTTTTAGTTTTTTGGGGGACACAACATCTTTGTTTGTATGTGGTGCTGAGGATCGAACCCGGGCCGCACGCATGCCAGGTGAGCGCGCTACCGCCTGAGCCACATCCCCAGCCCCAATTTTTTTTAATTTTAAAAAGCACTTAGGCATATTTATCAGGCACAAACAGATGAACAATGAAATAAAACCTACTTGTCACTGGGGTTATAAGGTCCCATTGAGATTCGGAAAAAATAAGGAAAAAGGATTTGAATAAGTAGAAGGATTTGAATAAGTAGAAGAAGTATTCTTCCTACAAGAATAAAAATTACACAAAAATTATAAAAGCCATTGTTTTCATTAACTGGCACTGAGGTGGTACACAGTGCTGGTGAGGTTGTAATCTAAATTATGCAAATATGTGTTGCATATCTTTGTTGCAGTGTCCTTTTAAGGTAAGCAGGCTGGTATTATTCCCAATGTACAGACAAGGCAAATAAGGAAGACGGGTCAAATAACTTACATAAGATTCTACATAGCTCAATAACGAGGATTCAAATCTAGGCAACTGTGTTCAGAGCTCTTGACCCTACTGTATACTTCCCTATAATTTCTACCTCATAGGATTGTTGTGAGAATCAAACAAGATAACCCATGTAAGGCAATAAGAATAATGCTGAGCACACAAACAGGATTTAAATGGTAACTCCTCTTATACCACCATCATAGTTATTACAAAATGATTTTAGGAACATATGTTTCATTAGAATATAACTAAAATACAAGAGGCTATGGAGGAGTGAGCAAAAGAAGGCAAATGAGAACAACTCCAGGGTGAAGTGCTGTGAGAATTGTTACAGGCATAGAGAGGAACACAAAGATACTGAAATTAAAACATACCCAAGAACAAATAAATCATGGCAGAAGATCTCAACTACAGGAGATGGGATGAAGAATACAAGCAGTGGAGTTTATCTTAGAAACAAAGAAGTGCTTCCTCTAAGATAGGAAAAAAACCTAAAGAACATGTAAAGAAACAAACCAATAAGACCATGGAAGAGAATATTTAGGCTGTTCATGTTTTAAGGCATTTACTTTCTCTGTGAATTAAAATATATATATCATCTGTGTATTACAAAGAGATAGGATCTTGGTAGAGTAGAAAGCCTGAAAGGAATAGTAAATTCTGACTTATCACACAAAAATGGAAAAGGAAGATGACTGTAAATTGCTAAAAGTACTACGTTTAAAGCCTTAGATTACTAATTTGAAATTACCACAATATCAGAAATAAGATGAAAGACATTAAGCAATTTACAGTTTTTGCAAATGTCAGAAGGTACATATAGAAATGAAACCTGTCCTCTGTCATTCTATTTATTTAAAAGTTTACGTATAAAGACAAAACAAAACAAGACCAATTGTAAAAAAACAAAAGTAAGTCCTAATACTTAAAATGAAAATAAACATTAAGTAGCCAGGTACAGTGGCACATGCCTATAATTCCAGTGGCTTGAGAGGCTGAGACAGGAGGATCACAAGTTCAAGTCAGCCTCAGCAACAGCAAAGTGCTAAACAACTCAGTGAGACACTGTCTCAAAATACAAAATAGGGCTGGGGATGTGGCTCAGTGGTCGCATGTCCCTGAGTTCAATCCCTGGTACCAAAAAGAAAGAAAAGAAAAGAAATACACATTGATTCTGAATTAGGGCTAAAATACTATAATGTCTACTTAATAAATGTGGTCTTGACCACTCCTTAGTTATTTGTTTCAACAATGAAACATACTGAAGACCACAGACATACAGTTTCTTTACCGTTATATAAGATTTATTTTTAAAGAATGATTCACCTTTCTAATGAACCCTTCCTCTGTAAACCCAACATATAAGCAGGCAGACCTACTTATTAGATGATATACTGAGTTTAAATGTTTCTAGAGTGTCTTGACATTTCAATGAAGTGGGTAAGCCTTCTTTTGGATTTAAGTAACACTGCAAAAAATATTATGCCATCAACTCTCTAGTGGGATAAACTTTTCTGCTGTACTAGAAATTCTTTGTGCTTTCTTGATGTAATAATACATATGATTTTTGTACTCAAATTTTCCAAATACAAACATCTTGATAAAACAATAAAACATACATTAAAGTTTCAAATCACAACTCTTCCCTTTAAATTTCATGCAAAAATAGCTTAGTTTTGAATAAGAGAAAACTACTTTAATTGCCTTCTTTGTGCATCTACTTCTTTATTTTAAAAATATTAATTTGGTTATATTTTTCCTTTAGAAGAAATAGAGAAAAAAAGACACTAAAAAGACTTATTTCTGCTTATCAGTCCAACTGTGTAGCTGTTAAATGAATGAACCATTATAACATTGTTACTTTAGGAACTTTTTTTAAGTATAACAGAAAAATAATTCTTAAGTACTCACTATAATTTCATCAACGATTCATATTATTGAAAACAATGTCTGTCTCCACTATCTTGCCTTCATCATCATCAATAATACAAAGCTAACATTTCAAGACCATCAATAAAAATGGGTAGAAATGATTTTTCAAAGCTCATAAGGTATCCTTGTTGAAAATATGTGGAAAATAAATACTACTGCAAAAAACAAATCATTTTATATATCAGGCTCTTATTCTCAACAGCATTTGTTCCATGACACCAGAATTTTTAGCCCTCCATGCTCATAATCATGAAAACATAGTTAAATGACACACATTCTAATCTTTCAGTATTTTAAAGGACACTTTAATTGTGTGTACTGTTACATTAAATCTTCCTGGTAGTTACTTTGGGAGGGTGGGCATCCTCCTATCCCTTTTCTCATATATTGTTGGAAACAGGCCCTACATAGAGGATTCTTTTTAATTCCCATTCTCACCTCCACCGTTTGGCTATCACCTGTTCAAAGGCCAACGGACTTGCAATTAAAAAATCTACACGTTTTAAAGAGCTACTATCAAAGAAACTAATTTTCAAGCCGGTCACCCAAACATGTAAGTTTAGCGTATCTTAACAGTATCAATACAAGCTCTTTTTGTTACATATCTGTGAGAAAGGTAAAAAATAAAGAATAGAGGTGAAAAAGGAGGGGGGGGGGGGGAAATGCCAGTATCAAGTTTTACATCAGAATATAATCTGTGACAACAGAAAAGAAAGAGAAACGAAGGGAGGGGACTGAATCATACACTTGTATGTCTTAAAGGAATTAATGCTACTGTCAATTTAACCTATTTGGCTAAGCCTTGATATGCACAAAATTCAGGAATGGGTTCAATCACTGAGTGACATACAATGCACTGAACAACTTCAGACTATGAATGGGGATGTAAAACACAGAAATACATTGCTGAGTGAAAAGCCCATTCAGACTCCTCTAAAGCGCTTATCCTCACTGACAAGATGCTCCTTTCAGGTTTCCCCTAGAGTTTCAGATTTCAAAAGTCACACTGCAGCTGGGGAAGGGGACCTAGAAAGGGGATAAACACATGAAAATGGGGACTCTTTACCAGTCTGGAGCGGAGGAAGGAATGAATGAGGGTTCTGGGGCGCCAAGGCGCAGCGGCAATGCAGCCTGAGTGCCTGCCAGCGGACACTTGTCCGTGGGACACCCCAGCCAGGGGTGCCAAAGTCCCAGCTGGGATTCACAGAAACTTGTACCGCGCCAAGGGTACAAGGGATTCCACGCTGCCTGCGAGGCGAGAGCAGCCCCACCTAGGCAGAAGGTGACCGGGCGCGGCTGGAGGTAGAAAGGGGCGTGCGCCCACACGTGCGCGAGCTGCAGGTGCCTGGGGGCGGCGCGTGCACGGCGAGGCGCGCACGGGTGTGCGCGTGTGTACACACCGACACCAGAGGGAGGCGGCACCGGCCGGAGGGCGCGAGGCGGGAGCTCTAGCGGAGGGCGCCGCGGCACACACTGCCTGACCCCCGCCCCCACCCCAACCCCTACCGCCCGCACCCCCCAGGACTCGACGGGCTGGTTACCTTTCTCCTCTCTCCACACCTTTTTCTTCTTGTTGCTGGGGTACATGTTGCCTTGGGGGTGGCTGGCTTTAAGCTGCAAGTTCCCCAGGCTCACGGGCAAACAGGGTGTGTGTGTAGTGGGAGGGTTAGGAGGGGGCACTCGGGAAGGAAAAAGTGAAAAAGGTTCTGCGTCCCGCGTCGCTCGCCGCTTTCCAGTTGCCGCCCTCCTCCCTCAGCCCGCGCTTGGCTTTGGATCCCACCCGCCTCAGTTCGGCGGCCGCCGCCACAGCAGCACCTCAGAGCCTGTCAACTAGGTCACGCCTCGCGCTAACCTAACACCCGCGCAGGCCCCGCCTCCCAGCCGCTAGGCAGCGCCGCCTCCCATTGGCTGCACCGCCCGCCGCTCTCCGCGTTCTAGCCAAGGCGCGCCCCGACTTCGGCCCCAGGGCGCAGGCGCAGGCGCAGGCTCGGGCCCGACGCCGAGGACGTTGGGGAGCTGGAGTGGGTGGAGCAAGGGCGCTAGAGGGCTAGAAGTACCTCTCGACAGGGGCGGAGCGTGGAGCAGAGCCTTGGAGGCGCCGGAGCGGGGCGTGCTTCTAGCTGGCTACTCCGCTCTGAGAAGACCAAAGGGCGTGGCCTGTAAAACTAAGTGCTCCAGGTGACTGAGGAGCCAGTGGGCAAAATCCTCCTCAGCAAGTGGAAGGTATGCAAGCTGGAGAGGAAAGTGAGTGCAAAGGAATTGTCCATGCTCACTGTCACTGCCCTCTCTGGGCGAGCTCTGAAAGCTCTGAAGCTTTCCTTTGGGTGGGCAAATAAGACCAAAACAAGTGAAAGAATTGTAGAAATGGTTCAAGAACTTACGCAATCAGCTGCCCAACCTTGAAGTAATAATTACAAATTTCACTGTAATTCAATGAAGTTTAGAAAGACAGGTAAACTGGGCTACTCAAAGAGTTTTAAGAACTGGGAAGTTGTAGACAACCAAAATACTGTATTAGAAACATAAGTCTGAATTACTTTGGGCCTCACTGAGTTGCTGAGGCTGGTTTGGAACCTGTAATCCTATTGTCTCAGTCTCCTGAGCTGCAGGGATTACAGGCAGGCACCACCAAAGATATTTAGTTCTTATTTAGAAATGCTAAATGCAAGGTCTGCAATAAAGTGCATCATACTAGGAAGTTTCCCTTCAAAAAGTTAACTGTGAGTACTCCAGCCTAGGACTTATCCTTCCAATTATGTTTTTTGCGTAATGTGTAGAAACATTACATTATTGATTGTCCCTTCTCTCATGTCAACTCAAAGAACCGGAACTTTGGACTGGGGTTGTGACTTAAGGGTAGCGCACTTGCCTGGCATATATGAGGCACTAGATAGATCCTCCAAACAAAAACTAAATAAATAAGCTATAAAACTAAAATAATACAATTAATAATTTAGACTTAACAGACATATATAGAATATGTCCTCCATCAAGGACTGAATACACTTTCTTCACAAAGAAAGACAGAGGCAAAAACATACACTGGAGAAAAGATAGCCTCTTCAACAAATGGTGCTGGGAAAACTGGAAGTTCATATGTAACAAAATGAAATTAGATCCCTATCTCTCACCCTGCACAAAGCTCAACTCAAAGTGGATCAAAGACCTAGGCATTAGACCACAAACCCTGCACCTACTAGAAGAAAAAGTAGGCCCAAATCTCCATCATATCAGTTTAGGAGCTGAATTTCTCAATAAGAATCCTAAAGCACAAGAAGTAAATTCAAGAAACAATAAGGAGCTGTGGTTGTAGCTCAGTGGTAGAGCACTTGTCTCACATGTGTGAGGCACTGGTTTCAATTCTTAACACCACATAAAAATAAATAAAATAAAGGTACTGTGTTCACCTACAACTAAAAAAACAAATTAGAAAAAAGAACCAGGGATGGAGATGTGGCTCAAGCGGTAGCGCACTCGCCTGGCATGCATGGGGCCCGGGTTCGATCCTCAGCATCACATACAAAGATGTTGTGTCCGCCAAATACTAAAAAAATAAATAAATAAATATTTAAAAAAAAATTCTCTCTCTCTCCCCCCCCCTTAAAAAAAATTAAAAAAAAAAGAACCAATAAATGGGATGGCATCATACTGAAAAGTTTCTTTTTTGTTGTTGATGGACCTTTATTTTATTAATTTATTTATATGGGGTGCTGAGAATTGAACCTAGTGCCTCACACATGTGAGACAAGTGCTCTACCACTGAGCCACAACCCCATCCCCTAAAAATCCTCTTTACTGAAAGTAAACAATAAAGAACATGAAGAGAGAGCCTACAGATTGGGAGAAAATCTTGGCACCTGTACCTCAGATAGATCATTAATCTCCAGAATATATAAAGAACTCAAAAACTTAACAAAAAAAAAAAAGCCAAATAACCCAATCAATAAATAAGCAAGGGAACTGAACAGGCATTTCACAAAAGAAGAAATATAATCAGTCAACAAATATATGAAAAAAATTTTCAACATCCCAAGCAAATAGAGAAATGCAAATTTAAGCTACACCGAGATTTCATCTCATTCTAGTCAGAATTGCAATTATCAAGAATACAAGTAACAATGTTGGTGAGAATGTAGGGGAAAAGTTATACTCATATATTGCTAGTGAGATTGCAAATTGCTTCAATCACTATGGAAAGCAGTATGGAGATTCCTCAGGAAACTAGAAATGGACCCACCATTTGACCCAGTTATCCCACTCCTGGGTATAAACCCAAAGGACACAAAATCAGCACACTATAGTGATGCAATCACATCCGTGTTCATAGCAACTCAACTTACAATAGCTAAGCTATGGAACTAATCTAGGTGCCCTTCAACAGATGAATGGATAAAGGAAATGTGGTACATATACACAATAGTATACTATTCATTGTGAAGAATGAAATTATGGTATTTGCCAATGAATGGACAGAACAGGAGACTATCATGCTAAGTGAAATAAGGCAATCCCAAAAAAGAAAGGCCTACTCCACTTATGTATGATGTGTCAAAATGCATTCTACTGTCATGTATAACTAATTAGAACAGATAAAAATATATATTTAGAAAAAGCATTTAGGGAGGCTGTGACTGTGGCTCAGCAGTAGAGCGCTCACCTGCCATGTGCAAGGTGCTGGGTTTGATCCTCAGCACCACATAAAAACGAATAAATAAAATAAAGGTATACAAAAATTTTTTTTTCTTTTTTATTTTTTTTTCTATTTACTTTTTTTTTAAATTTTTTATTGTGGGTTGTTCAAAACATTACAAATTTCTTGACATATCATATTCCACACTTTGATTCAAGTGGGTTATGAACTCCCACCTTCACCCCATACACAGATTGCAGAATCACATCAGTTACACATCCATTGATTTACAAATTGCCATACTAGTGTCTGTTGTGCTCCGCTGCCTTTCCCATCCTCCACCCTCCCCCCTCCCCACCTCTCCCCTCCCCTCCCCTCCTCTCTCTCTACCCCCTCCACTGTATAACCCTGAGGGTCTCCTTCCATTACCATGCAATTTCCCTTCTCTCTCCCTTTCCCTCCCACCTCTCATCCCTGTTAAATGTTAATCTTCTTCTCCTGCTCTTCGTCCCTACTCTGTTCTTAGTTACTCTCCTTATATCAAAGAAGACATTTGGCATTTGTTTTTTAGGGATTGGCTAGCTTCACTTAGCATAATCTGCTCTAATGCCATCCATTTCCCTGTAAATTCTATGATTTTGTCATTTTTTAATGCAGAGTAATACTCCATTGTGTATAAATGCCACATTTTTTTTATCCATTCGTCTATTGAAGGGCATCTAGGTTGGTTCCACAGTCTTGCTATTGTGAACTGTGCTGCTATGAACATCGATGTAGCAGTGTCCCTGTAGCATGCTCTTTTTAGGTCTTTAGGGAATAGACCAAGAAGGGGAATAGCTGGGTCAAATGGTGGCTCCATTCCCAGCTTTCCAAGAAATCTCCATACTGCTTTCCAAATTGGCTGCACCAATCTGCAGTCCCACCAGCAATGTACAAGTGTACCCTTTTCCCCACATCCTCGCCAGCACTTGTTGTTGTTTGACTTCCTAATGGCTGCCAATCTTACTGGAGTGAGATGGTATCTTAGGGTGGTTTTGATTTGCATTTCTCTGCCAGCTAGAGATGTTGAGCATTTTTTCATGTACTTGTTGATTGACTGTATGCCCTCCTCTGAGAAGTGTCTGTTCAGGTCCTTGGCCCATTTGTTGATTGGGTTGTTTGTTCTCTTATTGTCTAATTTTTTGAGTTCTTTGTATACTCTGGATATTAGGGCTCTATCTGAAGTGTGAGGAGTAAAGATTTGTTCCCAGGGTGTAGGCTCCCTATTTACCTCTCTTATTGTTTCTTTTGCTGAGAAAAAACTTTTTAGTTTGAGTAAGTCCTATTTGTTGATTCTAGTTATTAACTTTTGTGCTATGGGTGTCCTATTGAGGAATTTGGAGCCCAACCCCACAGTATGTAGATCGTAGCCAACTTTTTCTTCTATCAGACGGCGCGTCTCTGATTTGATATCAAGCTCCTTGATCCATTTTGAATTCACTTTTGTGCATGGCGAGAGAAAGGGATTCAGTTTCATTTTGTTGCATATGGATTTCCAGTTTTCCCAGCACCATTTGTTGAAGATGCTATCCTTCCTCCATTGCATGCTTTTAGCCCCTTTATCAAATATAAGATAGTTGTAGTTTTGTGGATTGGTTTCTGTGTCCTCTATTCTGTACCATTGGTCCACCCGCCTGTTTTGGTACCAGTACCATGCTGTTTTTGTTACTATTGCTCTGTAGTATAGTTTGAAGTCTGGTATCGCTATACCGCCTGATTCACACTTCTTGCTTAGCATTGTTTTTGCTATTCTGGGTCTTTTATTTTTCCATATGAATTTCATGATTGCTTTCTCTATTTCTACAAGAAATGCCGTTGGGATTTTGATTGGCATTGCATTAAACCTATAGAGAACTTTTGGTAATATCGCCATTTTGATGATGTTAGTTCTGCCTATCCATGAACAGGGTATATTTTTCCATCTTCTAAGATCTTCTTCTATTTCTCTCTTTAGGGTTCTGTAGTTTTCATTGTATAAGTCTTTCACCTCTTTTGTTAGGTTGATTCCCAAGTATTTTATTTTTTTTGAAGATATTTTGAATGGAGTGGTTGTCCTCATTTCCATTTCAGAGGATTTGTCGCTGATATACAGGAATGCCTTTGTTTTATGCGTGTTGATTTTACATCCTGCCACTTTGCTGAATTCATTTATTAGCTCTAATAGTTTCTTTGTAGAGCCTTTTGGGTCTGCTACGTATAGAATCATATCATCTGCAAATAGTGATAATTTAAGTTCTTCTTTTCCTATTTTTATGCCTTTAATTTCTTTCGTCTGTCTAATTGCTCTGGCCAGTGTTTCGAGAACTATGTTGAAGAGAAGTGGAGAGAGAGGGCATCCCTGTCTTGTTCCAGATTTTAGAGGGAATGCCTTCAGTTTTTCTCCATTCAGAATGATGCTAGCCTGAGGCTTAGCATAGATTGCTTTTACAATATTGAGGTATGTTCCTGTTATCCCTAGTTTTTCTAGAGTTTTGAACATAAAGGGATGCTGTACTTTGTCGAATGCTTTTTCCGCATCTATCGAGATGATCATATGGTTCTTATTTTTAAGTCTATTGATGTGGTGAATAACATTTATTGATTTCCGTATATTGAACCAGCCTTGCATCCCAGGGATGAATCCTACTTGATCATGGTGTACAATTTTTTTGATATGTTTTTGTATCCGATTAGCCAGAATTTTATTGAGGATTTTTGCATCTAGGTTCATTAGAGATATTGGTCTGTAGTTTTCTTTTTTTGAAGTGTCTTTGTCTGGTTTAGGTATCAGGGTGATGTTGGCCTCATAGAATGAATTTGGAAGTTCTCCCTCCTTTTCTATTTCCTGAAGTAGCTTGAAAAGTATTGGTATTAGTTCTTCTTTAAAGGTTTTGTAAAATTCTGCTGTATACCCATCCGGACCTGGGCTTTTCTTAGTTGGTAGTCTTTTTATGGTTTCTTCTATTTCCTCAATTGATATTGGTCTGTTTAGGTTTTCTATATCCTCCTGACTCAATCTGGGCAGATCATATGACTTAAGAAATTTATCTATACCTTCACTATCTTCTAATTTATTGGAGTATGAGGATTCAAAATAGTTTTTGATTATCTTCTGTATTTCTGAAGTGTCTGTTGTGATATTGCCTTTTTCATCCCGTATGCTAGTAATTTGAGTTCTCTCTCTTCTTCTCTTCGCTAGCATCGCTAAGGGTCTGTCGATTTTGTTTATTTTTTCAAAGAACCAACTTTTAGTTTTGTCAATTTTTTCAATTGTTTCTTTTGTTTCGATTTCATTAATTTCAGCTCTGATTTTAATTATTTCTTGCCTTCTACTTCTTTTGCTGTTGTTTTGCTCTTCTTTTTCAAGGATTTTGAGATGAAGTATGAGATCATTTATTTGTTGGTTTTTTCTTTTTTTAAGGAATGAACTCCAAGCAATGAATTTTCCTCTTAGAACTGCTTTCAATGTGTCCCATAGATTCCGATATGTTGTGTCTGTGTTTTCATTTATCTCTAAGAATTTTTTAATTTCCTCCTTGATGTCTTCTATAACCCATTGATCATTCAGTAACCTATTGTTCATTCTCCAAGTGATGTATGCTTTTTCCTTCCTTCTTTTATCGTTGATTTTCAGTTTCATTCCATTATGATCAGATAAGATGCATGGTATTATCTCTACTCCTTTATATTGTCTAAGAGTTGCCCTGTGACATAATATATGATCTATTTTTGAGAAGGATCCATGTGGTGCTGAGAAAAAAGTGTAACTGCTTGATGTTGGGTGGTATACTCTATATATGTCAATTAGGTCTAGGTTATTAATAGTGTTATTGAGTTCTATAGTTTCCTTATTCAAATTTTGTTTGGAAGATCTGTCCAGTGTCGAGAGAGGTGTGTTGAAGTCTCCCATGATTATGGTGTGGTGGTCTATTAGACTCTTGAACTTGAGAAGAGTTTGTTTGACGAACATAGCTGCACCATTGTTTGGGGCATAAATATTTATGATTGTTATGTCTTGTTGGTGTATGGTTCCCTTAAGCAGTATGTAGTGTCCCTCTTTATCTCTTTTGATTAACTTTGGCTTGAAATCTATTTTATTTGATATGAGTATGGACACGCCTGCTTGTTTCCGAAGTCCATATGAGTGATATGATTTTTCCCAACCTTTCACCTTCAGCCTATGTATGTCTTTTCCTATCAAATGCGTCTCCTGTAGGCAGCATATTGTTGGGTCTTGTTTTGTGATCCATTCTACTAGCCTGTGTCTCTTAATTGGTGAGTTTAAGCCATTAACATTTAGGGTTATTATTGAGATATGGGTTGTTCTTCCAGCCATATTTGTTTATTTCTGTTACTAAACATGGTTTGTTTTCCTCTTTGATTATTTCCCCCCCCCGTTTACTGTCCTACCTCCCACTGTTGGTTTTCATTGTTATTTTCCATTTCCTCTTCCTGTAATTCTTTGGCGAGGATGTTTTGAAGAGATGGTTTTCTAGCTGCGAATTCTTTAAACTTTTGTTTATCGTGGAAGGTTTTAATTTCATCCTCCATCCTGAAGCTTAATTTCGCTGGATACACAATTCTTGGTTGGAACCCATTTTCTTTCAGTGTTTGAAATATGTTATTCCAGGATCTTCTAGCTTTCAGAGTCTGTGTTGAAAGATCAGCTGTTATCCTGATTGGCTTACCCCTAAATGTAATCTGCTTCCTTTCTCTTGTAGCTTTTAAAATTCTCTCCTTATTCTGTATGTTGGGCATCTTCATTATAATGTGTCTAGGTGTGGATCTCTTATGATTTTGCACATTCGGCGTCCTGTAGGCTTCTAGGATTTGGGATTCTGTCTCATTCTTCAAGTCTGGGAAGTTTTCTTGTATTATTTCATTGAATAGACTGCTCATTCCTTTGGTTTGGAGCTCTGTACCTTCCTGTATCCCAATGACTCTTAAGTTTGGTCTCTTAATGTTATCCCATATTTCTTGGATGTTCTGCTCATGGTTTCTTAACAGTCTTGCTGAGCTGTCTATGTTCTTTT
>NW_026692253.1:0-99879 GCF_021218885.2 Marmota monax | reverse complement strand
GGTTAGGTTATGGTTTAGGTTTAGTGTAATGACAGGGTTAGTTTAAGGGTTTACGTTTGGTTTAGTGTAATGGATAGGGTTAGCGTTAGGCCTAGGGATATCTTAAGTTTAGGGTTATTGTTAGGGTAATGGATATGTTTAGACCTAAGGTTAGGGCTAGGGTTATGTATAGGATTATGGCTAGTTTGGGGTTAGGGTTAGGTTTAAGTTTAGGGTTAAAGCTAGGTTTAGGAGTCAGTTTAAGGCTAGGCTTTGGGTTAGGTTATGGCTAGGGTTAAGGCTATGGCTAATGTATAAAGTAGGGTTATGATTAGCGCTAGTTATAGGATTAGGTTTAGGGCTAGGTCTAGTGTTAGATTGAGGTTTATAGTGATGATGAAGTTTAGAGCCAGGGTTAGTGTTAGGGTAAGAGTCAGGGTCAGGGTAAGTTTTTGGGTTAGGGTTAGGACTAGAATTAAGGATGTGGTGTGGGCTAGGTGTAGGGTTAGGGTTTGGTTTAGGTTAAGGGTTAGGGTTACAGACATTACTCGGTTTTGTTTTAGGACTAGGGCTAGTATTAGGGCTATTGTTAGAATTAGCGTTAGTGTTAGGTTTAGGTTTAGGCTTAGTGTTAGGGTTAGATTTAGAGTTAGGGTTAGATCTAGGGTTATGGCAAGGGCTATGAATAGGGCTAGGGTTAGGGCTAGGATTAGGTTTCTGGTAAGGGATACAGTTAGAACTAGGGTTAGGGATAGGGTGAGAAAGTTAGTCTTTGGGCTAGGGTTAGGGTTAGGTTTAGGGACAGGGCTAAATTAGGGCTAAGATTAAGGCTAGGGTTAGTGTTAGGGTTAGGCCTAGGGTTTGTGTTAGAGATAAAATTAAGGCTATGTTTAGGGCTAGGATAAGGGCTAGGGATTGTGTTAGGGTTAGGGCTAGGATTATGGAAGGGTTAGTATCAGGTCTAGGGTTAAGTTTAGGAATAGTTTCAGGGTTAGGTTTATGGCTAGGTCTAGTGTAAGGGTTAGGTAGGGTAAGAGTCAGGTTTAGAGCTAGGGGAATTATTAGGGTCACAGTCAGTGTTAGGGTTTGTTTTAGGTTTAAGCTTAGGTTTAGGGCTCGAATTAGCATTCAGTTTAGGGTTAGCATAATGATTAAATTAGGTTTAGGTTTCAGGGTAGGTTAAGGGTAATTGATAAGTTTGGGGAAAGCTATAGGGTTAAGGTTAAGCCTAGGGTTAGCATTATGGTAAGGGTTATGTTTAGTGTAATGGATACAGTTAGAGTTAAGTTTAGGGCTAGGCTTATGGTTAGGATTATGTCTTGTGTTAGGGTTAAGGTGAGTGTTAGAACTAGGATTAGGTTTAGGGTTATGTTTAGCATAAGGCTTAGGTTCTGAGCTATGGTTAGGGCTAGGCTGAGAGTTAGCTTCAGAGTTAGGTCTAGGGATAGGATTATGGTAAATTTTGGTTAGGTTGGGGGGTTAGGGTTGGACCTAGGTTTAGTATTAGGCTCAGAATAAGGGTCAGTGTTAGGGTTAGGGTTTGGGATAGTGTTAGAGCTAAAATAAAGGCTAGGGTTAGGACTATAAAAAGGGTTATGATTTTGGGTAGTCTAAGCACTAGGCATAGGTCAAGGGTTACTCTTAGGTTTAGGGTTTCACTTAGGGTAAGGGATTGATTTAGACCTAGGGTTAGGGCTATGGTTAGGGTTAGAGTTAGAGTTAAAGCTAGGTTTAGGGCTCAGTTTAGGGCTAGTTTTTGTGTTAGGGTTAGGGCTAGGATTAGGGCAACAGCTAATGTAAGAACGAGGGTTATCATTAGGGTTAGTTTTATGGTTATGGTTAGGGGTAGTTTGAGTGCTAGGGTTATGTTTAATGTTAAGGTGATATTTATAGCTACGGTTCTTGTTAGGATAGAAGTCAGGCTCAGGGTTAGTTTTAGGGTTAGCATTAAGACTCGAACTAGGTCTATTAATGTTAGTGTTCGGTTTGAGTTTAAGGTGGTGTTTAGAACTAGGGTGAGTATTAGGATAAGAGTCAGGGTCAGGATTAGCTTTAAGATGAGGCTTAGGACTCGAATTATGGCTAGGTTTAGGTCTAGGTGTAGTGTTAGTGTTTGGTTTAAGTTAAGGTTTGGGGTTAGGGCTATTGCTCGGTTTTGGTTTACTGATAGGATTAGGGTTAGGGCTAGTTTTATGATTATCATTAGAGTTAGGGCTAGTGTTAGTGTTAGGCTTAGGCTTAGGTTTAAGATTAGATTTAGAGTTAGGGTTAGGGCTGGGACTAACTTTAGGGCAAGTGTTAGGGCTAGTGTTAGGTTTACGGTAGTGGATAGGTATAGAACTAGGGACAGGGCTAGGGCTAGGCAAGAGTTAGAGTTAGTCGTAGGGCTAGGGTTAGGATAGGGTTAGAAATAGAGCTAAATTAGGGCTAGGATTAGGGCTAGGTTTTTGTGTTTAAGCCTAGGGTTAGGGTTAAGTTTAGGTTTAAATTCAGGGTAAGGGATGAAGTTATAGCTAGATTTAGAGGTAGGGTGAGGGTTAGAATTAGGGTTAGGTATAGGACTAGAGTTAGGGTTATGATTAAGTCTAGGTTTAGGGCTAGGATGAGGGCTAGGTGTGATTTTAGGTTAGGGCTAGGATTAGGGCTAGGGCTAATTTCAGGTCCAGAATTATGGTTAAAGATAGTTATAGGGTTAGGTTTATGACTATGTCTAGGCTAAGGGTTAGGTGTTGGGTTATGGTCAAGTTTAGAGCTAGGGGTATTATTAGGGTCAAGGTCTGCGTTAGGGTTTGGGATAGGTTAAGGTTTCAATTTGGGGCTTCAATTAGTTTTAGGTTTAGGGTTACGGTATTGATAGGGTAAGGTTTAGGATTCAGGTTAGGTTTAGGGTAATGCAATGGTTAGGGTTCAGGATAGGGTTAGGTTTATGTCCAGGGTTATCATTATGGTTAGGGTTATGGTTATGGTAATAGATAAAGTTAGAGATCAGTTTAAGGCTAGAGTTATGATTACAGTTAGGGCTAGTGTTAGGGTTAGGTTAGGTTTAAAGCTAGGGTTAGGGCTCAGATTAGCACTAGGTTTTGGGTTATGTTTGGGCTAGGGTTAGGGTTACAGCTAATGCAAGTACTAGGTTTACAATTAGGGCTAGTTTTAGGGTTTTAGTGCTATGTTTAGTGTTAGGGTTAGATTTAGTGTTAGGGTGATGTTTAGAGCTAGAAGTGTTAGGGTCAGTGTCAGGTTCAGGGTTAGATTTAGGGTTCAGCTTCCAACTCAAATTAGGGCTAGGGTTAGGTCTAGGTGTAAGGTTAGGGTTTGGTTTAGGTTAATGGTTAGGGTTAGAGCTATGGCTTGGTTTTGTTTTAGGGATAGGGATAGCATTAGGGCTCATTTTAGGATTAGTGTTATGGTTTGGGCTAGTTTTAGGGTTAAGCTTAGGCTTTGGGTTAGGGCTAGATTTAGAGTTACATTTTGCCTAAGGTTAGTGTTAGGGATAAGGATAGGGAAAGAGTTAGCACTAGGGTTACGGCTATGGTTAGGGTTATGGTAAGGAATAGGGTTAGAATGAGTGATAGGGCCAGTGTGACTGTTAGAGTTAGTCTTAGGGCTAGGGTTAGGGTTAAATTTAGAGATAGGGCTAAATTACGGTTAGGGTTATATTAGGGCTAGGGTTAGGGCTAGTTTTAAGATTAGCTTAGGCATTGAGTGAGGGTTAGATTTAGAGTTAGGTTTCGAACTAGGGTTAGTGCTAGGGCTAATGATAAGGCAAGGTTTACTACTAGGGTTAGGATTAGAGTTAGGGTTTAGTTTAGAGTAAGGGATGTGGTTATAGCTAGGTTTAGGGCAAGGGCGAGGGTTAGTATTAGGGTTAGAACTAGGGTTAGGGTTAGGGTTATGATTAAGGCTATGTTTAGGGCTATGATGAAGACTAGGATTTGTTTTAGGATTAGGGATAATACTAGGGATATGGCTAATGTCAGGTCTCTGGTTACAGTTAGGGATAGACTTAGTGTTAGGTTTATGGCTTGGTCCAGTGTACGAGTTAGATTTTTGGTTAGGGTCAGGTTTAGATCTAGAGTGGAATCAGGGCCAGGATTAGGGTTTGGGTTAAATTAGTGTTTAGGTACAGGGCTCGAATTAGTGGTAGATTTAGGGTTAGGGTAATGACAGGGTTAGATTTAGGGTTTATGTTTGGTTTAGTGTAATTTATAGGATTAGGGTTAGGCCTAGGGTTATCAGAAGGGTTAGGGTTATCATTAGGGTAATGGATAGGGTTATCCCTAAGTTAGGGCTAGGTTCATGTATAGGATTAAGGCTAGGGTTTGGGTTAGGTTTAGGTTTAAGTTTAGGGTTAAAGCTAGGTTTAGGACTTGGATTAAGGAAAGGTTTTGGGTTAGTTTAGGGCTAGGGTTAAGGGTACCACTAATGTATGAAGTAGGTTTATGATTACAGCTAGTTATAGGGTTAGAGTTAGGTCTAGGTCTAGTTTTAAGGTTAGTTTTACAGTGATGATGATGTTTAGAACCAGAATTAGTGTTAAGGTCAGAGTCAGGGTCAGGGCTATGATTTGGGTTAGGGTTAGACTATAATTAGGGTTAGGGTTAAGTTTAGGTGTAGGGTTAGGGTTTGGTTTAGGTTAAGGTTTAAGGTTAGGGATATGACTAGATTTTGTTTTAGGGCTAGTGGTAGAATTAGGGCTAATTTTAAGATTAGTCTTGGGGACAGGGCTAGTGTAATGTGAGATTTAGGCTTAGGTTAAGGGTTTGGGATACTAGTAGAGTTATGGCTAGATTTAGTCTTAGGGTTAGGGTTAAATTTATAGTTAGGTTTAGATCTAGGTTTTGAGATAGGGCTATGTATAGGGCTAGGGTAGAGCTACGTTTAGGGCTAGGTGTATGGTGATGATAAGGGATAGGGTTAGAACTAGGTATAGGGCTAGTGTGAGGTCTTAGGGCTAAGGTTATGGTTAGGGATAGGGCTAAATTAGGGCTTGGATTAGGGCTAGGATTAGTGATAGTGTTAGGCCTAGGGTTAGGGCTAAGGCTAGTGTTGGGTTTAGGGTTAAGGTTAGGTTTAGGGTAAGAGATAGGAATATAGCTAGTTTTAGGACTAGGGTGAGAATTAGTGTTAAGGTTGGGGTTAACGTTAGGGTTAGGGTTATGATTAAGGCGAAGTTCATGACTAGGATGTGGGCAAAGTTTTGTATTAGTGTTAGGGCTAGGATTAGAGCTAGAGCTAATGTCAGGCCTAGGGTACAGTTAGGGATAGTTTTGCGGTTAGGTTTATGGCTAGGTCTACTGTAAAGGCTAGGTTTCTTGTTAGGGTCATATTTAGAGCTATGGGTATTATTAGAGTCAGGATCAAGTTTAGGGTTAGGTTTAGGTTTAGGTTTAGGTTTAGGGTTCAGGTTAGGTGTAGGTTAATGGATATGTGCTATAATTAGGGTTCTGCCTAGGGTTAGCATAAGGATTATAGTTATCTTAGGTTAATGAATACGGTTAGAGCTAGGGTTAGGGCTAGGCTAATGGTTAGGATTAGGTCTAGGATTAGACTTAGGATTATTGTTAGGGCTAGGGTTATATTTAGCATTAGCTTTAAACTTAAAACTAAGGTAGGGCTTGGATTAGGGCTAGGTTTTGCAATAGGTTAGGGCTATGGCTAATGTAAGAAGTAGTTTAATGATTAAGACTGGTTTTATGATTAGTGTTAGGGCTAGGTGTAGTTTTAGGGTTAGTTTTAGGGTTAGGGTTAAGTTTAGAGCTAGGGTTAGTGTTAGTGTCAGGGACAGTGTTTGGGTAGGGTAATGGTGAGGGTTAAATCCAGAATTTGGACTAGGGTTAGGTCTAGAGGTAAGGTTAGAGTTTGGGTTAGGTCAAGGGTTATTGTTAAGGCTAGGCCTAGTTTGTCTTTAGGACTAAAGCTATAGTTATGGCTAGATTTAGGATTAGGTTTAGGTCTAGGGCTAGTGTTAGGGTTAGGTTTATGTATAAGGTTACTAGTAGGGCTAGTGTTAGGGTTTGGTTTAGGGTTGGGTTTAGATTTAGACCTAAGATTAGTGTTAGGGTCAGAATAATGATCAGGGATAGGGTTAGGGTTTGGGTTATGGTTAGATCTAGAATGAAGGCTAGGGTTAGGACTAGTTATAGAGTTAGGTTTTGGTTAGGCTAAGGATTAGTTCTAAGAATACGGTTAGCATTAGGGTGTGGGTTTGGCTTAGGGTAAGGGATAAGGTTAGAGCTAGGGTTAGAACTAGGGTTAGGGTTAGGTTTAGGGTTAAAGCTCGTGTTGGGGCTTGGATTACGGCTAGTTTTGTATTAGGGTTAGGGCTAGTGTTATGGTTATGGCTATTGTAAGAAATAGAGTTATGATTAGGGTTAGTTTTAGGGTTAAGTTTAGGGCTAGGTGTAGTGTTAGGGTTAGGTTTAAGGTTAGGGTGATGTTTAGAGCTAGGTTTAGTGTTTGGATATGAGTCAGGTTCATGCTTATGTTTAGGGTTAGGGTTAGGTTTCAAATTAGGGCTAGGGTAAGGGCTGGTGTAAGGTTAGGGTTTGGTCTAGGGTAAGGATTAGGGCTAGGGGTATGGCTCGGTTTTGTTTTAGGGCTAGGGCTATGGTTAGGGCTAATTTTAGGAACAGCATTAGGGTTAGAGCTAGATTCAGGGTTAGGCTGAGACATCAGGTTAGGGTTAGTTTTAGATATAGGTTTCGATCTAGAGTTAGTGCTAGGGCTAAGGATATTGCAAGGGTTATGACTAGGGTTAGGGCTTGGGTTAGGGTTACCATAAGGGATAGGGTTAGAAGTAGGGATAGGTCTTGTGTGAGAATTATAGTTAGTCTTAATTCTAGTGTTAGGGTTAGGAATAGGGCTATATTAGGGCTCAGATTAGGGCTAGGTTTAATGTTAGGGTTAGGGCTAGAGTTATGGTTATGATTAGGGCTAGAGCTAGGATTAGGGTTAGGATAAGGGTTAGGTTTTAAGCTACAGTTAGGGCTAGGGGGAGTGTTAGGTTTAGTGTTAGGTCTATGTTAAGGTTACAGTTATGGTTATGGTTAGGGTTGGGGTTAAGGCTAGGGTTTTCATTAGGGTTTGGTTTAGTTTTAGAGTGATGTATTGGATTAGATGTAAGATTAGGTTTAGGGTTAAGTTTAGGTAATGGTTAAAGTTAGGTTTAGGGATAGGTTTAGTTTTGATTCATGGTAAGGTTTAGGGTTAAGTTTATGGCAAGTATTAGGTTAAGGGTTAGGTTGAGGGTTAGGTTTATGGTTAGGGTTAGGGATAGGATTAGGTTTAGGTCTAGGGTTATTATTAAGGTTAGTGTTAGTGTTAGGGTAATGTTAGGGTTAGAGCTAGGGTTAGTACTAGGATTAAGGTTAGGTTTAGGGCTAGGGTTAGGTTTATGTTTAGGAATAGGGTTAGGGCTATGTTTAAGCTAAGGGTTAGGCTTTGAGCTAGGGTTATGTGTAAGGCAAGGGTTAGGGTGAGGGCTACATTTAGGATTCTGGTTATGCTTAGGGTAGGTTTAGGCCTCGGATCAGGGATATGTTTTGTGTTATTTTTCAGCCCAGGGTTAAAGCTATGTGTAATGTAAAATCTAGGGTTCTGATTAGAGCTAGTTTCAGGGTTAGGGTTATGGCTATATCTAGTGTTAGGTTTAGGTTTTGTGTTAGGTTCAGGTTTAGAGCTAGGTTTAGTGTTAATGTTAGGGTTAGCATTCAGGTTAGAGTTAGGTTTAGGGTGAAAGCCATAACTAGAACTAGGGTTAGGTCTAGGGATAGGGTTAGTGTTTGCTTTAGGTTAAGGATTATGTTAGGGCTAGGGCTCAGGATTTGTTTTTAGGTCCAGGTCTAGAGTTATGGCTATATTTAGGATTAGGATTAGGTCTAGGGCTTGTGTTAGGGTTAGGTTTAGGTATAAGTTTACTGGTAGGGCTAGTTTTAGGGTTTGGTTTAGGGTGAGGGTCAGATTTAGACTGAGGGTTTGTGTTAGGGTAAGGATTTGAGTTTGCGTTAAAGCTAGAATGAGGGCTAGGGTTAGGACTAATAATAGAGTTAGGGTTTGGTTTAGGCTATGGATTAGGATTAGGACTAAGGTTAGTATTATGGATAGAGTTTGGCTTAGGGTAAGTGATTCAGTTAGATCTAGGTTTAGGGCTAGTTTTAGGGTTAGGGTTAGGGCTCGGGCTAGGTTTAGGTTTTGGTTTACATCTAGGGTTAGGGCTCAGATGCGAGCTAGGTTTTCTGTTAGGTTTAGGGCTAGGTTTAGGACTATGGCTAATATAATAACTAAGGTTATGATTAGAGTTAGTATTTGGTCTAGATCTAGTGTTAGTGCTATCTTTAGGGTTAGTTTGATATTTAGAACTAAATTTAGTGTTAGAATATAAGTCAGGGTCAGGGTTAATTTTAGGACTAGGAAATGAATTAGATCCAGAAGGTTATGGCTAGGTTTAGGGTTAGGGTTTGATTTAGGTTAACATTTAGGGTTATGACAATGGCTCGGTTTTGTTTAAGGGATAATTCTAGGGTTACGGTTAATTATATGATTAGTGATAGTGTTAGGTCTAGTGGTAGGATGAGGATTAGGCTTAGGGTTAGGGTCAAATGTAGAGTTATGGTTCGATCTAGGGTAGGGTCTAGGGCTAGGATTAGGGCTAATGTCAGGGCTTGTGTTAGGTTTATTGTAATAGATAGAGTTCGAACTAGAAATAGGGCTAGGGGAAATTAAGAGTTTATCTTAGGCCAAGGTTAGGGGTATAGTTAGGGTTAGGGCTAAATTAGGGCTAGGATTAGTGCTAGGGTTAGTGTTAGGGTTAGCCCTATGGTTAGGGCTAGAGATATGGTTAGTGTTAGGATTAGGGTTAGTGATAGGGTTAGGGAAAAGGATGGGGTTATACCTAAATTCATGTCTAGGGCGAGGGTTAAAATTAGAGATAGGGCTAGAGTTAGGGTTGGGTTAGGATTAAGGCTAGGTATAGGTCTAAGATGAGGACTAGTGTTTGTGTTAGGGTTAGGGCTAGGATTAGGGCTTGGGCTAATGTCAGGTTTGGGATTATGGTTATTGTTAATTTTAGGGTTAGGCTATAACTAGGTCTAGTGTAAGGGTTAGGTTTATGTTAAGGGTCAGGTTTAAAGCTAGGTGTATTATTAGGGTCAGGGTTTGAGTAGGGTTTGGTTTAGGTTAAGATTTAGGGTTAAGGCTTGAGTTAGCGTTAGGGAAAGGGTTAGGGTTTGGGTTAGGGTAATTGATATGGTTAGGCTTAGGGTTCAGGTTAGGTTTAGAGTAATGAACAGGGTTAATGTTAGCAATAGTGTTAGCGTTAGGCCTAGGGTTAGCATTTGGGTAAGGCTTATCTTTAGGGTAATGGATAGGGTTAGAGCTAAGTTAGGGCTAAGGTTAAGGTTAGAATTAGGACTAGGGTTAGGGTTAGGCCTAGGGTTCATGTCAGGGTTAGGTTTGGGGTAAGTGTGAGCATTTGAGCCAGGATTAGGGCTAGCGTGAGAGTTAGGGTTAGAGTCAGTGTTAATGTTAGGGTTAGGGTTAGGGTTATGTTTAGATTAAGTTCAGAGTTTAAGCTAGAATTAGGGTTAGGGCGAGAGTTAGGGTTATGGTTATGTCTAAGCTTATGGTTAGGGTTACAATAAGGGCTAGGTTTAGGGCTAGGATAAGGGCTATGTTTTGTGTGAGGTTTATGGCTAGCATTAGGGCTATGGGTAATGTAAGAGCTAGGGATACGGTTATGGCTAGATTTAGGGTTAGGGTTATGGATAAGTCTAGTGTTCTAGTTAGGCTTTGGGTTAGGATAAGATTTAGAGCTAGGTTTGTTTTAGGGTAACGGTCATTTCTCGGATTAGGGTTAGGTTTAGGGTGAGGGCCAGATTTAGGAATAGCGTTGGGTATGGTCTTTACATTATGTTAACAGTTATTGTTAGGGCTAGTGCTAGTTTTTTTGCTGAGGGCTAAGGCTAGATTTATAACTCTATTTAGGATTAGGTTTGGTCTAGTGCTAGTGTTACTGTTAGGTTTAGGTATAGGTTTACCAGTAGGGGTAGGTTTAGGGTTCGCTTTAGGGTTAGTGTCAGGTTTAGACCTAGGGTTAGTGTTAGGTTCAGAATAAAGGTCAGGGTTAGAGTTAGGGTTAGAGCTAGAATTAGGGCTAGGGATAGGACTAGTAATAGAAATAGAGTTTTAGGTAGGCTAAGGATTATGGTTTGGACTAGGGTAGCATTAGGAAGAGGTTTTGGCTTAGGGTAAGGGATAGGGTTAGAAGTAGATTTAGGGTTAGGGTTAGGTTTAGTGTTAAACCTAGGTTTAGGGCTCAGAATAGGGCTAGTATTTGTGTCAGCATTAGGGCTACAGCTAATGAAAGAACTAGGATTCTGTTTAGGGATAGTTCTAAGGTTAGTGTTTGGTCAATGTTTAGAGCTAGTGTTACTGTTAGGGTCTGAGAAAGGGTCAGGGTTACTTCTATGGTTAGGGTTAGGACTCAAATTAGGGCTACATTTAGGGCTATGTGTAGGGTTAATGTTTGGTTTAGGTTAAGGGTTAGGGTTATTGCTCTATTTTGTTTTAGGGCTAGGGTACTGTTAGGGCTAGTTTTCCAATTAGCATTAGGGTTAGGGCTAGCGTTAGACTGAGCTTTAGGCTTATGGTTAGGGTTAGATCCAGGTTGAGGGCTAGGGTGAAGGTTAGGGCTAGGGTTGGGGCTAGGTATAGGGAAAGGTTTGGGGTTATGTTTAGGGATAAGTTTAGAACTAGGGATAGGACTAGGGCGAGAGTTAGTTAGTTTTAGGGCTAGAGATAGTGTAAGGTTTAAGGTTTGGGCTAAATTAGGGCTAGATTAGAGCTATGGTTAGTGGTAGGTTTAGGCCTAGATTTAGGGCTAGGGTTAGGGTTAGCATTAGGGTTAGGGTAAGGTATGATGTTACAGCTACATTTAGGGCTAGGGCAAAGCATAAAATTAGGGTTAGGGTTATGGTTAATGTTAGGATTAGGATTAAGGCTAGGCTTAGGGATAGGATTAGGGCTAGGATGTTTTTTAGGGTTAGGGCTAGGATTAGGAATAGGGCTAATGTCAGGTCTAGGGTTATGTTTAGGGATAGTTTTAGGGTATGAATTATGGCCAGGTCTTTTGTAAGTGTTAGGTTGAAGGTTAGGTTCAGGATTACAGCTAGGGGTAATATTAGGGTGTGATTCAGGTTTAGGGTATGGGTTAGGTTAAGGATTAGACTTAGGGCTCAAATTAGCATTAGGGTTAGTGTTAGGCTTAGGGTAATAGATATGGTTATGTTTAGGGTTAAGGTTAGATTTAGAGTAATGGACAGGTTTAGGGTTAGGGATAGGGTTAGGTTTAGGCCTAGGGATAGAATTCAGTTAGGGTTATGGTTAGGGTAATAGATTGGATTAGAGCTACAGTTAGGACTAAGGTTATGGTTAGGTTAGGGCTATGGCTACGGTTAGGCCTATGATTAGAATTTGGTTAGGGTTATGGTTAGGGTAATGGATAAGATTAGAGCTACGGACAGGGCTAGGATAATGGTTAGGATTAGGGCTATGGTTTGGGTTAGATTTTGGGTTATGACAATGTTTAGGTTTATGGTTAGGTTTAGGTTAAGTGTTAGGGCTAAGGTTTGGGTTAGGGCTAGGGTTATGCTAGGGTTAGGACTCTGATTAGGTCTAGATTTTGAGTTAGGTTAGGGCTATTTAGGACTACGGCTAATGTTAGAACTAGGGTTATGATTAGGGCTAGTGTTAAGTTTAGCATTATGTCTAAATCTAGTGTGTAGATTAGGTTTAGGTTTAGGGCAATGATTAGAGATAGGGTTAGTGTTACCATCAGAGTCAGGATCAGTGTTACTGATCAGGGTTAGGGATAGACTCAAATTAGGGCTGGGTTAAGGCTAGATGTAGGGTTAGGGTTTGTTGAAGGGTTAGTGTAAGAATTAAGGATAGGTCTAATGTCAAGTCTAGGATTATTGTTTGGTAAGGGTTAGCGTTAGGGCTTTGTCACAGTTTTGTTTTACAGCTAGGGCTACTTTAGGATTAGCGACAGTGTTAGTGTTAGTGGTATGGTGAGGTTTATGCTTAGATTTATTGTTATGGTTAGATCTAGGTTTAGGGCTATGGCTAGGTTTAGGGCTAAGGTTAGGGCTAGTGTTAGAGTTATTAACGGATAGAGTTAGAACTAGAAATAGGGCTAGGGCAAGAGTTAGAGTTCATCTTAGGGCTAGGGTTAGGGTTAGGTTTAGGGTTAGGGCTAAATTAGGCCTAGATTTAGGGCTAGGGTTAGTGTTAGGATTAGGCCTAGGGTTAGGATTAAGGTTAGGGGAAGGGATGGGATTATACCTAGGTTTAGGGCTAGGGCGAGGGTTAAAATTAGGTTTAGAGCTAGGGTTAGGATTAAGGCTCTGTTTAGTGCTAGGATGAGTGTTTGTGTTAGGGCTAGGGCTAGGATTGGGGATAGAGCTAATGTCAGGTCTAGATTTATGGTTCGTGTTAGTTTTAGGGTTAGGTTATGGCTAGGTCTAGTGTCAGGGTTAGGTTTAGGTAAGGGTCAGGTTTAAAGCTAGGTGTATAATTAGGGTCAGGGTCCAGGTAGGGTTTGGTTTAGGTTAAGTTTTATGGTTAAGGATTGAATTAGCTTTAGGGTTAGGGTTACGGATAGGGTAATGGACAGGATTAGGTTTAGGGTTCAGGTTAGATTTAGAGTAATGGATCGAGTTAGTGTTAGCAATAGGGTTATTGTTACACATATGGTTAGCATATGAGTTAGGCTTATCTTTAGGGTAATGGATAGTGTTATAGCCAAGGTTAGGGCTGGGATAAGGTTACGATTAAGGCTAGGGTTAGGGTTAGGCCTAGGGTTAGTGTCAGGTATAATTTTAAGGTAAGTATTAGTATTTGATCTAGGATTAGGTCTTGGGTGAGGGTTAGGTTATGGTTTGGGTAGGGTTAGGGTTAGGGTTATATTTAGGTTAAGGGTTAGAGTTTGAGCTAAGTTTAGGGCTAGGGTGAGTGTAGGATTAGGCTTAGATCTAGGATTATGGTTAGGGTTATGTTTAGGGCTAGGATTACGTCTAGGATAAGGGCTAGATTTTGTGTGAGGTTTAGGGCTAACATTAGGGCTGTGGGAAATATAAGAGCTAGGAATATGTTTATGGCTAGGTTTAGGGTCAGGGTTATGGAAAAGTCTAGTGTAAGGGTTAAATTGTTGGTAAGGATGAGGTTTAGAGCTAGAGTTTGTTTAGTGTTAATGGTAATTGTTCAGGATAGGGTTAGGTTTAGGGTGAGTGCCAGAATTACAACTAACGTGGGGTATAGGGATAGGGTTAGTCTTTAAGTTAGGTTAATGGTTATTGCTAGGGCTAGTGCTAGGTTTTTGTTTAGGGCTAGGGATAGATTTATGACTATATTTAGGATTAGGTTTTGTCTAGTGCTAGTGTTACTGTTAGGTTTAAGTATAGGTTTACCGGTATGGAAAGTGTTAGGTTTTGGTTTACTATTAGGGTCAGGTTTAGACTTAGGGTTAGTGTTAGCATCAGAAAAAGGGTCAGGGTTAGGGTTAGATTTAGAGCTAGAATGAGGGCTATGATAGGACTTGTAATAGAGTTAGGGTTTGGGGTAGGCTAAGATTAATTTTAGGACTATGGTAGCATTAGGGTTAGGGTTTGCCTTAGGGAAAAGGATAGGGTTTAAGGTAGGGTTAGGGTTAGGGTTAGGGTTAGAATTAAAAAATAATATTATGTCTCAGATTCGGGCTAGGATTTGTGTTATCATTAGGGCTACAACTAATGAAAGAACTAGGTTTCTATTTAGGGTTAGTTCTAGGGTTAGCATTAGGGCAATGTTTAGAGCTAGGGTTAGTGTTAGGGGCTGAGTTAGTGCCAGGGTTATTTCTAGGGTTAGGGTTAGGATTCAAATTAGGACTAGGTTTAGAACTAGGTGTAGCTTTAGGATTTGGTTTAGGTTAAGGGTTAGGGTTATGGCTCAGTTTTGTTTTAGGTTAAGGTAGCTTTATGGCTAGTTTTCTAATTAGCATTAGGGTTAGGGCTAGTTTTAGGGTGAGGATTATACTTAATTTTAGTTTTAGGTCCAGGTTTAAGCCTTGGGCGAAGGGTAGGACTAAGTTTGGGGCTAGGGATAGGGCTAGTGTTTGGGTTATGGTAAGGGATAGGTTTAGAACTAGGGATACGGCTAGGGCAAGAGTTAGGGTTAGTCTTAGGGATAGGGATAGGGATAGATTTAGTGTTAGGGATAAATTAGGGCTGGGATTAGTGCTAGGATTAGTGTTAGATTTTGGCCTAGGTTTAGGGCTAGGGTTAGGGTTAGCATTAAGTTTAGGGTAAGGTGTGATGTTACAGCTAAGTTTACTGCTAGGACAAGGGATAACATTAGGGTTAGAACTAGGGTTAAAATTAGGTTTAGGGTTAAGGCTAGGCTTAGAACTAGGTTTAGGTCTAGGGGGTAGGGCTAATGTTTTGTCTAGGTTTAAGGTTAGGCTAGAGTTAGGAATAGGGCTATGGCTCAGTTTTGTTTTAAATCTAGGCCCAGGTTTATGGCTAGTTTTATGATTAGTGATAGTGTTAGGGATAGTGGTAGGGTGAAAATTATGCTTAGATTTATTGTTATGGTTAGATATAGGTTTAGGTCTATGGCTAGGGATAGGGCTAAGGTTAGGGCTAGTGTTCTGCTTATGGTAACAGATAGGGTTAGAACTAGAAATAGGGCTAGGGCAAGAGTTTGAGTTAGTCTTTGGCCTAGGGTAGGGGTAGGTATAGGGTTAGGGCTAAATTAGGGCTAGGATTAGCGCTAGGGTTAGTGTTAGGGTTAGGCCTATGGTTAGGGAGAGTGTTAGTATTAGGGTTAGGATTAGGTTTAGGGGAAGGGATAGGGTTATAGGTAGCTTTAGGGCTACGGCAAGGGTTAAAATTAGGGTTAGGACTAAGGTTAGGATTTGGGTTAGGATTCAGGCTAGGTTTAGGGTTAAGCTGAGGATTTGTCTAGGGCTAGGGCTAGGATTAGGGCCAGGGCTAATGTCAGGTATAGGTTTATGGTTAGTATTAGTTTCAGTGTTAGGTTATGGCTATGTCTTGTAAAAGGGTTCAGTTTAGGGTAGGGGTCAGGTTTAGAGCTACGTGTATTATTAGGGTCAGGGTCCTGGTAGGGTTTGGTTTAGGATAAGATTTAGGGTTAATGCTTGAATAAGCAATGGGTTAGGGTTAGGGTTAGGGTAATGGATACAATTAGGTTTATGGTTCCAGTTAGGTTTACAGTAATGGATAAGGATAGTGTTAGCAATAGGGTTATTGTTAGGCCTAGGGATAGCCTTTGGGTTATATTTATCATTAGGGTAATGGATAGGGTTAGAGCTAAGATTAGGGCTAAAGTTAAGGTTAGGATTAGGGTTAGGGTTAGGGTTAGGCCTAGGGTTAATGTTAAGTTTAGGTTTAGGGTAAGTGTAGGCATTTGAGCTAGGATTAGGCCTAGGGTGTGGGTTAGGCTTTGAGTCAGGGCTAGGGTTAGGTTTAGGGTTAGGGTTAGGGTTAGGATTAGGGTTAGGTTTAGGGTTAGGGTAAGGCATAGGGTTAGAGTTAGTCCTAGTGATAGAATTTGGTTAAAGATATGGTTCAGGTAATGGATAGGATTAGAGCTACAGTTAGGACTAGGGTTACGGTTAGGTTAGGGCTATGGTTAGGGTGAGGCCCTAGGGTTACAATTTGCTTAGGGTTATGGTTAGGGTAATGGATAGTTTTAGGTTAGACTAAGGATTAGAGTTTGAGCTAGGGTTAGGGCTAAGACGAGGTTTAGCATTAGGGTTAGGTCTAAGGTTATGGTTAGGGTTATGATTAGGGCTAGGTTTAGGGTTAGGATAAGGGATAGGTTTTGTGTGATGTTTAGGGCTAACGTTAGGGCTATGGGTAAGGTAAGAGTGAGGGATATGGTTATGGCTAGTGTTAGGGTCAGGGTTATGGATAAGTCTACTGTTAGGGTAAGGTTTTGGTTTAGGATAAGTTTTAGAGCTAGTGTTTCTATTAGATTAATGTCATCATTGGGTTAGGGTTATTTTTTTGGTTAGCCCCACAATTAGGACTAGCGCTTGGTCTAGTGATAGATTTAATCTTTATGTTAGGTTAAGCATTATTGTAAGGGTAGTGCTAGATTTTTGTTTAGGTCTAAGGCTAGATTTCTGCCTCTGTTTAGGATTAGGTTTGGTCTAGTGCTAGTGTTCCTGTTAGGTTTAAGTACAGGTTTACTGGTAAGGGTAGTGGTAGGTTTCGGTTTAAGGTTGGGGTCAGGTTAGTGTTAGGGTCAGAAAAAGGGTCAGTGTTAGGATTAGGGTTAAAGCTAGAATGAGGGCTAGGTTTAGGACTAGTAACAGAGTTAGGGTTTGGGTAGGCTAAGGATTAAGATTAGGACTAGAGTACCATTAGAGAGAGGGTTTGGCTTAGGTAAGGGATACGGTTAGAGGTACAGTTAGATTAGGGTTAGAGTCAAGGCTCGAATTAGGGCTAGGATTTTTGTTAGCATTAGGGATATGGCTAATAAAAAACTCATTTTCTGATTAGGGCTGGTTCAAGGTTTAGCATTATGGCAATGTTTAGAGCTAGGGGTACTGTTAGGATCTGACTCAGGGTCAGGGTTATTTCTATGGTTAAGGTTAGGACTCAAATTAGGACTAAGTTTAGGGATAGGTGTAAGGTTAGT
Organism: Marmota monax; assembly: GCF_021218885.2. NCBI lineage: Eukaryota > Metazoa > Chordata > Mammalia > Rodentia > Sciuridae > Marmota > Marmota monax. The sequence continues at coordinate 83,202 of NW_026692253.1, read as the reverse complement.
GTTTGGTTTAGGTTAAGTGTTAGGGTTAGGATTATGGCTCAGTTTTGCTTTAGGGCTAGGGTAGGGTTAGGGCTAGTTTTCCAACTAGCATTAGGTTTAGGGCTAGTGTTAGGGTGAGTTTGGGGCTTAAGGTTAGGGTTTGCAACCAGGTTTAGGGCTAGTGTGATGGTTAGATTTAGGGTTGGGGCTAGGGATAGGGCTAGGTTTGGGTTAGGGTAAGGGCTAGGTTTTGAACTAGGAATAGGGCTAGGGTGAGAGTTAGAGTTATTCTTAGGGCTAAGGATCAGAATAGGTTTAGGATTAGGGTTAATTCAGGGCTAGCATTAGCCCTAGGGTTAGTGTTAGGTTTTGGCCTAGAGTTAGGGCTAGGGTTAGGGTTAGCATTAGGGTTAGGGTAATGTATTATGTTACAGCTACATTTTGGGCTAGGACATGGGATAAAATTAGGGTTAGGGTTCTGGTTAAGGTTAGGATTAGGATTAAGGCTAGGCTTAGGGCTAGGATTAGGGGTAGGGTTTGTGCTAGGGTTAGGGCTAGGATTAGGTCTAGGGCTACTATCAGTTCTAGGGTTATGGTTAGGGATAGTTTTAGGTTTAGGTTTATGGCCAGGTCTATTTTAAGGGTTACATTGAGGGTTAGGGTCAGGTTTACAGCTAGGGGTATTATTAGGGCCAGAGTCAGGTTTAGGGTTAGGGCTAGGTTTATGCTTAGGATTAGGGCCATGGTTCAGGTTAGGTCAAGGTTTAGTTTTTGGGTTAGGTTTAGGTTAAGTGTTAGGGCTAGTGTTAGGGTTAGGGATAGAGTTAAAACTAGGGTTAGGGATCAGATTAGGGCTAGGTTTTGGTTTAGGTTAGGGATAAGGTAGGACTACGGCTATTGTAAGAACTAGAGTTAAGATGAAGTTTGGTTTTAGAGATAGCATTAGGTCTAGGTCAAGGTCTAGTGTTTAGATTAGGTTTAGGTTTAGGGAGATGATTAGAGATAGGGTTAGTGTTAGGGTCAGAGTCAGGATCAGTGTTACTGATCATGGTTAGGGATAGGACTGAAATTAGGTCGAGGATTAAGGCTAGGTGTAGGGTTAGGTTTTGTATTAGGGTTAGGGTAAGAATTAGGGATAGGGCTAATGTCAGGTCTAGCATTACCGTTAGGCTAGGGTTAGGGTTAGGGCTATGGCTCAGTTTTGTTTTAGAACTAGGCCAAGGTTAAGGCAACTTTTAGGATTAGCGATAGTGTTAGGGCTAGTGGTAGGATGGGGTTTAGGCTTAGATTTATTGTTATGGTTAGTTCTAGGTTTAGGGATAAGGCATGCATTAGGGTTAAAGTTAGGGCTAGTGTTATGGTTACAGTAACAGATAGGGTTAGAACTAGAAATAGGACTGGGGTGAGATTAGAGTTATTCTTTGGGCTAGGGTTAGGGGTAGGTTTAGGGTTAGAGCTAAATTAGGGCTAGGAATAGTGCTAGGGTTAGTGTTACGGTTAGGCCTAGAGTTAGGGCTAGGGCTATGGTTAGTGTTAGTGTTAGGGTTAGGGTTAGATTTAGGGGAAGGGATGGGATTATAGCTAGGTTTGGAGCTAGGGTTCACATTAGAATTTGATTTAGGGCTAGGGTTAGGGATTGGGTTAGGATTAAGGCTAGGTTTAGTGCCAGAATGAGGGTATGTGTTAGGGGTAGCGGTAAGATTAGGGCTAGGGCTAATGTCAGGTGTAGGTTCAAAGTAAGTGTTAGTATTATGGTTAGGTTATGGCTAGGTCTAGTGTAAGGGTTAGGTTTAGGGTAAGGCTCAGGTTTAAAGCTATGTGTTTTGTTACTGTCAGGGTCCGGGTATGGTTTGGTTTAGGTTAAGGTTTATGGTTAAGGCTTGTATTAGCATTAGGGTTCAGTTTAGGATTAGAATAATGAATAGGGTTAGGTTTAGGATTCAGGTTATGTTTAGAGTAATGAATATGGTTATTGTTAGCGAGAGGGTTAGTATTAGGCCTATGGTAAGCATTTAGTTTAGGCTTATCTTTAGGGTAATGGATAGGGTTAGAGCTAAGGTTAGGGCTAGGGTTAAGGTTAAGTTTATGGCTAGGGTTAGGGTTAGGCCTAGGGTTAGTGTCAGGATTAGGTTTAGGGTAAGTATTAGGGTTTGAGCTACAGTTAGTTCTAGGGCTAGGGTTAGGGTTGGAGTCAGGGCTAGGGTTAGGGTTAGGGTTAGTGTTATGATTAGGGAAAGGGTTAGAGTTTGAGCTAGTCAGGGCGAGGGTTAGGGTTAGGTTTAGGTCTAGGGTTATGGTTAGGATTACAATTAGGGCTAGGTTGAGGGCTAGAATAAGGGGTAGGTTTGTGTGATGTTTTTGGTTAGCATTAGGGCTATGGGTAATGTAAGAGCTCAGGTTATGTTTATGGCTAGTTTTAGGGTTAGGGTTATGGATAAGTCTAGTGTTAGGTTTAGGTTTTGGGTTAGGGTAAGGTTTAGAGCTAGGGTTTGTGTTAGGGTAAGCGTCAGTGTTTGGATAGTAACCCCAATCAGGGTAAGCATCAGTGTTTGGGCTAGAATTAGGAATAGCATTGGGTCTAGGGATACAGTTAGTCTTTGTGTTAGGTTAAGGGTTATTGTTAGGGCTAGTTCAAGGTTTTTGTTTAGAGTTAGGGCTAGATTTATGACTCTATTAGGATTAGATTTGGTCCAGTGCTAGTGTTACTGTTAGGTTTTGGTATAGGTTTACTGATAGGGGTAGAGTTAAGGTCCAGTTTAGGGTTAGTGTCAGGTTTAGATCTAGGGTTTTTGTTAGGGTCAGAATAAGGGTCAGGGTTTGGGTTAGGGCTAGAGCTAGAATGAGGCCTAGGGTTAAAACTAGTAATAGAGTTAGGGTTTGGGATAGGCTAAGGATTAGTGTTAGGACTAGGGTAGCATTAGGGTGAGGGTTTGGCTTAGGGTAAGGGATAGGATTAGAGGTAGGGTTAGGAATAGGGATAGGGTTAGGGTTATGGTTAGTCTTAGATTTAAACCTAGGGTTAGGGCTCAGATTAGCACTAGGATATGTGCTAGCATTTGGGCTACAGCTAATGAAAGAACTTGGTTTCTGATTAGGGCTAGTTCTTGGTTTAGCATTAAGGCAATGTTTAGAGCAAGGGTTAGTGTTAGGATCCATGTCAGAGTCAGGGTTACTTCTAGGGTTAAGTTTCACACTCAAATTATGACAAGGTTTAGAGCTAGGTTTAGGGTTAATGTTTGGTTTAGGTTAAGGGTTAGGGTTAGGTTTATGGCTCAGTTTTGTTTTAGGGCTAGGTTAGGGTTAGGGCTAGTTTTTCTATTAGAATTGCTGTTAGGGCTACTGTTAGGGTGAGATTTAGGCTTCAGGTTAGGGTTTGATGCAGGTTTAGAGGTAGGGCAAAGGTTAAAGCTAAGGTTGGGGCTAGCTATAGGGCTAGGTTTTGGGTTATGGTAAGGCATAGGTTTAGAACTAGGGATAGGTCTAGGTCGAGAGTTAGAGTTATTCTTAGGAATAGGGATAGGGTTAGGTTTAGTGTTAGGTCTAAATTAGGGATAGGATAAGTGCTAGGGTTAGTGTTAGGTTTAGGCCTAGGTTTAGGGCTAGGGTTAAGGTTAGCGTTAGTCTTAGGGAAAGGTATGATGTTACAGCTATATTTAGTGCTCGGACAAGGGATAAAATTAGGGATAGGGATAGGGTTAAGATCAGGGTTAGGATTAAGGCTGGGCTTAGAACTAGGATTAGGACTAGGAATAGGGCTAATGTCAGGTCTAGGGTTAAGGTTGGGCTATGGCTCAGTTTTGTTTTAGAACTACGCTTAGGGTTAGGGCTAGTTTTATGATTAGCAATAGTGTTAGGTCTAATGGTCGAGTGAAGTTTAGGCTTATATTTATTGTTATGGTTAGATCTAGGTTTAGGGTTATGGCTAAGGTTAGGGATAAGTTTGGGGCTAGTGTTAGGGTTATGGTAACAGGGTTAGAACTAAAAATAGGGCTAGGTTGCGAGTTCAAATTAGTCTTTGGGCTAGTCTTTGGGTTAGGGGTAGGTTTAGGGTTAGGTCTAAATTAGGGCTAGGATTAGTGCTAGGGTTAGTGTTAGGATTAGGCCTAGGGTTAGGTTTAGTGTTAGTGTTAGGATTAGGATTAGGTTTATGGGAAAGGATAGGGTTATAACTAGGGTTAGGGTTAGGGCTAGGGTGAGGGTTAGAATTAGGGTTAGGACTAAGCTTAGGGTTTTTGTTAGAATTAAGACTAGGTTTAGGGCTAGGCTGAGGGTTTGTGTTAGGGTTAGGGCTAGGATTAGGGCTAGGGCTAATCAGGTCTAGGTTTATGGATACATTAGTTTTAGTGTTAGGTTATGACTATGTCTATTGTAAAGTTTAGGTGTAGGGTAAGGGTCAAGTTTAGAGCTAGGTGTTTTATTAGGGTCAGGGTCTGGGTAGGGTTTGGTTTAGGTTAAGATTTATGGTTAATGCTTGATTTAGCTGTGGGTTCGAATTAGGGTCAGGGTAATGGATAGAATTAGGTTAATGCTTCCAGATAGGTTTAGAGTAATGGATAGGGTTAGTGTTAACAAAAGGGTTATCGTTAGGCCTAGGGTTAACATTTGGCTTAGGCTTTTCTTTAGGGTAATGTACAGGGTTAGAGCTAAGGTTAGGGCTAGGTTTAATGTTAGGGTTAGTGTAAGGGTATTTTTAGGCATTTGAGCTAGGGCTAGGGCTAGGGCAAGGGTTAGGTTTTGAGTCAGGGCTAGTGTTAGTTTTAGGGTTGGGGTTATCTTTAGGCTAAGGATTAGAGTTTGATCTAGGGTTAGGGCTAGGGCAAGGGTTAGCATTAGGGTTAGTTCTAAGGTTATGGTTATGGTTAGGGTAAGGTTTAGATCTAGGGTTAGTGCTAGGTTCACAATAAGGTTCAGAGTTAGGGTTAGAGCAAGAATGAGGGCTAGATTTAGGACTAGTAATAGAGTTAGGGTTTGGGATAGGCTAAGAATTATAGTTAGGACTAGGGTATCATTAGGGTGAGAGTTTGGCTTAGGGTAAGGGATAGGGTTAGAGGTAGGGCTAGGGTTAGGATTAGGGTTAGGGTTAATGTTAGAGTTAGGGTCAGGGTTTGCGTTAGTGTTTGGTTTTGGGTTATAGTTAGGTTAAGGTTTAATGTTAGGGTTAGGTATAGGGTTAGTCTTCGGTTTAGGGTTAGATTAGGTGAGTGTTAGGGTTAGGGTTAGGGTCAGGGTTACGGTTAGTGTTAGGGTTAGGGTTAGGGATAGAAACAGTGTTAGGTTTAGGGTTAGATTATGGTTTGTGTTAGGGTTAGGGTTACGGTTAGGTTTCAAGATAGGGTTAGGGTTAGGGTTAGTGTTAGGGTTAGTGTTCAGGTGAGGATTAGGGTTAGGGTAAAATTTAGGGTAGGGTTAGTATTAGGGTTAGGGTTAGGTTTATTGTTGGGGTTAAGGTTATGGTTAGGGTTATGGTTAGGTTTAGGGCTAGGATTTGTGTTAGGTTTAGGGTTTGGGTTACAGTTACAGTTAATATTAGGGTTAAAGTTACGGTTGGGGTTAGTTTTAGGGTTAGGATTAGGGATAGGGATAGTGTTAGGTTTAGGGTAAGTGTTTGTGACAGGGTTAGGGTTAGGGTGAGTTTTAGAGTTAGGTTGGGGTTAGGTTTAGGGTTAATATTAGGGTTAATGTTAGGGTTAGGATTTCCTTTAAGAATAGGGTTAGGGTTAGTGTTAGGGTTTTGTTTAGGTTTAGGGTTAGGGTTAGTGTTAGGGTTAGGTTTCGGGTTAGTGTTAGGTTTAGGCTTAGGGTTAGGTTTAGTGTAGTTATAGAGTTATGGTTTGGGTTAGGGTTAGTGTTAGGTTTAGGGTTAAAGTTAGTGTTAGTGTTAGATTTAGAGTTAGGGTTAGGGTTAAGTAAAGTTTAGGGTTAGGTTATAGTTAGGGTTAGGGTTTGGGTTAGGTTTTGTGTTATGGTTAGGGTTAAAGTTTGGGTTTGGGTTAGGGTTATTGTTAGGATGTGGGTTAGTGTTAGGGTTACAGTTACGGTTGTGGTTTGGGTTAGGGTTAGTGTTAGGGTAAGGTGTAGGTTTACGGTTAGGGTTAAGGTTAATGTTATTGTTATGGTTAGGGTTAGGGTTAGAATTAGTATTTGGGTTAGGGTTAGAGTTAGGTTTAGTGTTAGTGTTAGGTTTAGGGTTAGATTTAGTGTTAGAGTTAGGGTTAGGTTTATGGTGAGGTTAGGGTTAGTGTCAGTGTTAAGATTAGGGTTAAGTTTAGTGTTATGGTAAGGGTTAGGGTTAGGGTTAGTGTTTGCGTTAGGGTTTGTGTTAGGGTTAGCTTTAGGGTTAGAGTTAGGGATAAGTTTAGGGTTAGGGTTACTGTTAGTTTTCGATTTAGGTTTATGGTTGTGGTTTGGGTTAGTGTTAGGTTTAAGGTTAAGTTTAGGGTTAGAGTTAGTGTTTGGATTAGGGTTATAATTATGTTTACGTTTACTGTTATGTTTAGGGTTAGGGTTAAATTTAGGTTTAGAATTAGGCTTAGGATAGTGTTAGGATTAGGGTAAGTGTTAGGGTTAGGGTTAGTGTTAGGGTTAGGTTTATGGTTAGAGTTAGGGATAGGTGAGGTTTATGGTTAGGTTAGGGTCTGTGTTAAGGTTAGGGTTAGGGTTAGGGTTACGGTTAGAATTAGGGTTAGGTTTAGGGTTAGGGTAAGTGTTAGTGTTAGGTTAGGGTTGTTGCTTGTGTTAGGTTTAAGGTTAGTGTTAGTGTTAGGGTTAAGGTTAGGGTTACTATTATGGAAAGTTTTAGGGTTTGTGTTAGGGTTAGGGTTAGGGTTACAATTAGGATTACTGTTAGTGTTAGGGATAGGGTTAGTTTTAGTGTTAGGGTTAAGTTTAGGGGTAGGAGTAGTGTAAAAAGTAGGGTTAGATTTAGGGTTATGGTTTGTGTCGTGGTTATGATTGGTGTTTTGATTATTTTTAGGTTTAGGTTTAGGGTTAATGTTACAGTTAATGTTAGGGTTAGGTTTGGGGTTATTTTTACAGTTACCATTAGGATTAGAGTTAGGTTTAGGGTTAATGTTGGCATTAGGGTCAGGGTTAGGGTTAGTTTTAGTGTTTGGGTTATGCTTAGGATTAGGTTTAATGTTAGGTTAAGTGGTACAGTTAGGGTTAGGGTTATGGTTAGTGCTGAGGTTAGGGTTAAGGTTATTGTAAGCTTTAGGGTTGGTGTTATTGTTAGGGTTAGGATTAGGCTTAGGTTTAGTTTTAGGGTAAGGATTAGGCTTTGGGTTAGGGTTAGGGTTAGTGTTAGGGTTAGGGTTATGCTTAGGTTTAGTTAGTGTTAGGTTTAGTGTTAGTGTTTATGTTATGGTTGGGTTTGGGTTAGGGTTAGGGTTACAGTTAAATTTAGGGTTATGGTTAGGGTTAGGGTTAGTATTAGGGTTAGGTTTAGGGTTAGGGTTAGGGTTAGATTAAGGGTTAGTGTTTGTGACAGGGTTAGGGTTAGGGTTAGGGTTCAGGATAGGGTTAGGCTTAGTTTTAGAGTTAGGGTTGGGTATAGGTTTAGGGTTAGGTTTATTGTTAGGGTTAGGGTTTGTGTTAGGTTTAGCATTAAGTTTATCATTAGGGTTATGGTTAAGATTAGAATTAGATTTAGGGTTAGACATAGGATTACAATTAGGTTAGGATTAGTTTTAGGTTAAAGGTTAGATTTAGGGTTAGGGATAGGTATAGCGTTAATGTAGGGGTTAGGGTTACTGTTAAGGTTAGGTTAAGGGTTAGTGTTACGGTTAGTGTTAGATTCAGGGTTAGAGTTAGGGTTATGTAAGGATTAGGGTTAAATTAGATTAGGGTTAGGGTTAGGTTTTTTAGGTTTTTTGTTAGGGTTAGGGTTAGGTAATGGGTAGGGTTCAAATTAGGTTAGGGTTATGGTTTTTAGGGTTTGTGTTAGGATTAGGTTTAGGAGTTAGGGTTTGTGTTAGGGTTAGCGTTAGGGTTAGGGTTTGTTTTACGGTAATGTTTAGGGCATGGCTTAATGTTACGGTTATGATTAGTTTTAGGTTTAAGGTTAGTGTTAGAGTTACTTTAGGGTTAGTTTTAGTGTTACTTGTAGGTTTTCAGTTAGGGCTAGGATTAGTGTTACAGTTAGAATTAGGGTTAGGGTTAGGATTAGTGTTTGGGTTAGTGTTAGAGTTAGGTTGAGGGTTAGTGTTAACGTTAGTGTTAGATTAAGTGTTAGGGTTAGAGTTACATTTATGATGATGTTTAGGGTGAGTGTTAGTGTTAGGATTAGGGTTAGTTATAGGAGTAGTGTTAGGTTTTGGGTTAGGGTTAGTGTTAGGATTAGGTTTGGGGTTATTGTAACATTTAGGTTTAGGTTTAGGGTTAGTGTTAGGTTTAAAATTAGGGTTACAGTTAGAGTTAGTGTTAGGGTTAGGGTTTGTATTAGGCTTAGGTTTACAGTTAGGGTTAGTTTTGCTGTTTGGGTTAGTTTTAGTGTTATGGCTAATATTAGGTTTAGTGTTAGGGTTAAGGTTAGGTTTTGGGTTAGTGTTAGGGTTAGTGGTAGTGTTAGGGTTAGGATTCATGTTAGGTTTATGTTTAGGTTTAGGGTTAGTGTTAGTGTTAGTGGTAGGTTTAGTGTTAGTTTTAGGGTTAGGGTTAGGTGTTAAGGTTAGTGATAGATTTAGAATTAGGATTAGTGTTGGAGTTAGGGTTAGGTTTAGGTTTAGTGTTCCGGTTAGGGTAAGGATTAGGTATAGGTATAGAGTTAGGTTTAAGTTTAGTGTTAAGTTTAGGGTTATTAAGAGATAAGGTTAGGGTTAGGTTTCTGGTTACGGTTATGGTTAGTTATAGAGTTAGGGGTAGGGTTAGGTTAGGATTAGGGTTAGAATTAGGGTTAGGGTTAGGGTTAGTGTTAGGGTTAGGGATAGCATTAGGGTTAGGGATAGGTTTGGGTTTCGTTTTAGTGTTGGCCTTTGATTAGGCTCAGAGTTAGTATTACAGTTAGAGTTAGGGTTAGGATTAGGTTTCGTGTTAGGGTTATGGTTAGGATTATGGTTAGGGTTAGTTTTAGAGTTAGTGTTAGGGATATGTTAGGTTTAGGGTTAATGTAAGCGTTAGGGTTAGGGTTAGGGTTAGGTTTTGTTTTAGTGTTAGGGTTAGGGTTAGTGATAGGATTAGGGTTAAGTTTAGGGTTAGCTTTAATGTTAGTGTTAGGGTTACAGTTAGGGAGAGCGTTAGGGTTAAGGATAGGTTTAGGGTTAGGGCTAGGTTGAGGGTTAGGGTTAGTGTTACAGTTAGGGTTAGGGTTAGGGTTTGGGTTCATTTTAGGGTTAGGGTTAGGATTATGTTTTGGTTTAGTTTTAGATTTAGGGTTAGGGTTAGGGTTCGGGCTAGGGTTAGTGGTAGTTTTAGAGTTAGGGTTAGGGTTTGCATAATTGTTAGAATTAGTGTTCTTGTGAAGATTATGGTTTGTTTTAGGGTAAGGGTTAAGGTTAGGCTTTGTGCTAGGTTTAGGTATAGGGTTAGGTTAGGATTATGGTTAGGATTAGGTTTAGAGTGAGGCTTAGGGTTAAGTTTAGGGTTAGTTTTAGGGTTACTTGTAGGTAAAGTTTAGTGTTAGGGTTAGAGTTAGGATTAGTGTTAGTGTCAGGGTTAGGGTTAGGATTTGTGTTAGGGTAAGGGTTGGGGGTAGGCTTAGGTTTAAGGTTAGGATCAGTGTTAGTGTTAATGTTAGGGTTATGGATAGCGTTAGGGTTAGGGATAGATTTAGGGTTACTTTTAGTTTTAGGGTTTGAATTAGGATTAGAATAGGGTTATGGTTAGAGTTAGTGTTAGTGTTAATGTTAGGTTTATGGTTAACGTTAGTTTTGGGTTAGGGTTAGGTTTAGGGTTCCGGTTAGGGTTAGGGGTAGTTTTAGAATTAGTGTTATAGTTTGCGTTAGGGTTAGTGTTAAGGTTAGTGTTAGGATAAGAATTATGGTTTGTGTTAAAGTAAGGGTTAGGTTGAGGATTTTTGTTAGGGTTAGGGTTAAAATTAGGGTTTAGGTTATGATTAGAAAGAGGGTAAGAGTGAGGCATAGGGTTAGGGTGTGGGTTAGTTTTAGGGCTAAGGGTAGTTTAGGTATAATGTTAGAGTTAGTGTTAGTGTTAGTGTTAGTGTTAGGATTAAAGTAAGGTTTAGGGATAGTGTTAGTGTTATATTTAGGGTTAGAATTAGGGTTCAGGTTAGTGATAGGGTTAGTGTTGGGTTTATGGTTAGTGTTAGGATTAGGTTAGGGTTAATGTTAGGGTAGTGTTAGGGTTAGGGTTAGGGTTTCAGTTAGTGATAGGGATAGGGTTTGTATTAGGGTTAGTGTTAGGTTAGGGTTAGGGTTAGGGTAGGGTTCGGTTAGGGTTAGGGTTATGGTTAGGTTAGGGTTAGGGTTAGGGTTGGGGATATGGTTAGGATTTGTTTTAGTGTTAGGGTTAGTGTTATGGTTATGGTTATGGTTAGGGTTAGGGTTCGTGTTATGGTAAGGTTTAGGGTGAGTGTTAGGTTTAATTTTAGATTTAGAGTTAGAGTATGGTAAGGGTTAGGCTTAGATTTAGCTTTAGGTTTAGGGTTAGGTTTAGGACTTGTTAGTTAGTCCTTGGGTTAGTGTTAGAGTTAGGTTAATGGTTAGTGTTAGGGTTAGGGCAAGTTCACGGTTAGAGTTAGAGTTAGAGTTAGGGTTTGTGTTAAGGTTAGGGTTAGTGTTAAGTTGAGAGTTAGGTTTAAGCTTAAGGTTAGTGATAGTTTTAGGGTTAGGTTTAGGGTTAAAGTTAGGGATAGGTTTAGGGTTAGTTAAGGGTTAGGGTCAGGGTTAGGTTAGGTTTAGGGTTATGGTTTCGGGTAGGGTTTGTGTTAGGGTTAGAATTACTTTTAGAGGTAAGGTTACATTTAGTGTTAGGATTAGGGTTAGGGTTAGTGTTAGGGTTACAGTTAGGGTTAGGATTAGTGTTAGTGTTAGGGGTAGGGTTAGGGTTACGTTTAGTGTTAGGTTTAGGGTTAGGGTTAGTGTCAGGGTTAGGTTTAGAGTTGGGGTTAGAGTTATAGTTAGGATTAAGCTTAGGTTTAAAATTAGTGTTTGAGTTAGGGTTAGAGTTTGTTTTATGGATAGTGTTAGAGTTAGTTTAGGTTAGGGTTAGGTTTAGGGTAAGCTTTAGGGTTAATGTTAATGTTAGGGTTATGGTTAGGGTTAGTGTTAGGGTTAAATTTAGGGTTAGGGTTAGGATTATTGTTAGGTTTAGGGTTAGGTTTAGGGTTAGTGTTAGCATTAAAGTAAGGATTAGGGTTAGTGTTAGAGTTTGGATTAGTGTTAGGGTTAGGTTTTCTGTTAGGATTAGTGTTAGGGTTAGGGTTAGGGTTAGTGTTAGGTTTAGGGTTAGGGTTAGTGTCATGTTTAGGTTTAGAGTTACGGTTAGAGTTACAATTAGGGTTAAGCTTAGGTTTAAAATTAGTGTTTGGGTTAGGGTTACAGTTTGTTTTATGGATAGTGTTAGGGTTAGTTTAGGTTAGGGTTAGGTTTAGGGTAAGGTTTAGGGTTAGTGTTAATGTTAGGGTTATGATTAGGGTTAGTGTTAGAGTGAAATTTAGGGTTAGGGTAAGGGTTAGTGTTAGGTTTAGGATTAGTGTTAGCTTTAAAGTAAGGGTTAGGGTTAGGGTTAGAGTTTGGATTAGTGTTAAGGTTAGGTTTTCTGTTAGGGTTAGGGTTAGCCTTAGTGTTAGGTTTAAGGTTAGGGTTAGTGTTAGGGTAACTGTTAGGATTAGTGTTAGGTTTAGTTTTAGGGTTAAGGTTAGTGTTAGGTGTAGGGTTAGGTTTAAGGTTAGTGAAAAGGTTAGGTTTAGGTTTAGGGTTAGGGTTAGGGTTAGGGTTTTTTTTAGGGTTAGGGTTAGTGATAGTGTTAGTGTTAGGGTTAAGGTTGGGTTTTGTGTTTGAGTTAGATTTAGGTTTAATGTAAAGTTTAGGGTTAGGTTAAGGTTTAGGTTTAGTATTAGGGTTGGTTTAGTGTTAGTATTAGGGTTAGGGTCCGTTTTATATTTACTGTTAGGGTTAGGGTTAGTGTTAGGTTAAGTTTAGGTTTAAGGTGTGGTTTAGGGTTAGTTTTAGTGTTGGGGTTATGGTTAGGTTTAGTGTTAGTTTTAGGGTAAGGGTTAGGTTTAGTGTGAGTTGTAGTGTTAGGATTATGGTTAGTGTTAGGATTAAAATAAAGGTTTGGTTTAGGTTTAGTTTTTGGGTTAAGGATAGTGTTTGGATTCATGTTAGGGTAAGGGTTAGGGTAGGTTTCGGTTTACAGAAATGATTAGGGTTAGGTTTCGTGTCTGGGATAGTGTTATGGTTAGGGGTAAGATTAGTGTTAGTGCTAGGGTTAGGGTTTGTGTTAGTGTTAGTGTTAGTGCTAGGTTAACGGTCAGAATTAGGGTTAGGGTTAGTGTTAGGTGTAGGGTGAGGGTTAGGTTTAGTGATAAGGTTAGGTTTAGAATTGGGTTTAGGGTAAGTGTTAGGGTTAGGGTTAGGTTTAGTGGTAGTGATAGGGTTAGGGTTGCGGGTAGGGTTAGTGTTAGGATTAGGGTTAGTGTTGGGGTTACAGTACATGTTAGGGTTTGGGTTAGCATTAGGGTTAGGTAAGGCTTAGAATTGGGGTTAAGTTAGGGTCAGTGTTATGGTTTGTGTGTATTTGTGTTAAGGTTAGAATTAGATTAGGGTTACGGTTACAGTTAAAGTTAGGGTTAGAGTTATTGTTAGAGTTATTATTAGGTTTACTGTTAGTGTTAGGGTTAGTGTTAGGGTTATGGTGAGGTTTAGGGTTTGATTAAGAATTAGGGTTAGAGTTAGGTTTCGTGTTAGGGTTAGTGTTAAGGTTTTGTTTAGGGTTAGGGTTAGGGTTAGGTTTAGTGTTATGGTTAAGGTTAAACTTTGAGATAAAATTAATGTTTGGGTTAGGGTTAGACTTAGGTTTGTGATGAGTCTTATGGTTAGTGTTAGGTGAGGGTTAGGTTTAGGGTGAGGTTTAGGTTTAGTGTCAGTGTTACGGTTATGGTTAGGTTTAGTGTTAGGTTTACAGTTAGGGTTAGGGTTATTGTTAGGTTTAGGTTACGGTTAGGATTAGTGTTATGTGTAGGGTTAGGTTTACGTTAGGGATTGGGTTAAGATTAGGATTAAGGTTAGAGATAGTGTTAGATTTTGGATTAAGTTTAGTGTTAGGGATAGGGCTAGGTTTCGTGTTTGTGTTAGGGTTAGGGTTAGTGTTAGCTTTAGGTTTAGGGATAGGTTTAGGGTAAGTGTTAGGGTTATTGTTAGGGTTAGAGTTAGTGTTAGTATTACTGTTAGGGTTAGGTTTAGGGGTATTGTTAGGATTAGATTTCATGTTTGGGTTAGGGTTAGGGTTAGTGCTATATTTATGTTTATGTTTAGGTTTAGGTTTAGTGTTAGGGTTAGGGTTATGGTTAGTGTTAGTGTTAGGGTTAGAGTTAGCTTTAGGTTTAGTTTTCGAGTTAGGGTTAGGGTTAGTGTTAGGGTTAGGTTTAGGATAAGTGTTAAGTTTACGGTTATGGTTATGGTTAGAATGAGGTTTAGGTTTAGCTTTAGGGTTAGAGTTAGGGTTAGGATTAGGGTTAGAGTTTGTGTTATGGTTAGTGTTAGGGTTTGGGTTAGGGTTTGTCTTAGAGTTAGAGTTATGTCCAGGGTTAGGTTTATTGTTAAGGTTAGGGTTACGGTTAAAGTTACAGTTAGTGTTAGGTTTAGTGTTAGGATTAAGGTTAGGGTTAGTGTTAGGGTTAGGTTTAGGTTTAGTGTTAGTGTTTGGGTTAGGGTTAGTGTTAGTGTTAGGTTAAGGGTTTAGGGTTCATCCAAGTGTTAGGTTTAGGCTTAGGGTTAAGGTTAGTATTAGGTTTATGGTTAGGGTTAGGAATATTGATAGGGTTATGGATAGTTTAAGGTTATTGTTAGGGTTAGTGTTATGCTTAGGGTTAGCGTTAGAGTTAGGGTTAGTGTTAGGATTAGGGTTAGGGTTAGGGTTATTGTTAGAGTAACTGTTAGGGTTAGGATAAGGGTTAGGGTTAGTGTAAGGATTAGTGTTAGGGTTACGGTTATGGTTAGATAGATAGTTAGGTGTAGGTTTAAGGTGAGTGTTGGATTTAGTGTTAGGGTTCAGGTTATGATGTGTTTTAGGGTTAGGGTTATGTTAGGGTTAGTGTTAGGTTAATGGTTAGGATTAGGGTTAGGTTTAGGTTAGGGTTTGATTTAGGGTTAGGTGTAGTGTTAGGGTTAGGGTTAATAGTAGGGTTAGGTTTAGGGTTAAGGTTAGGGTTAATGTTAGGTTTAGTGTTATGGTCAGGGTTAGGGTTAGAATTAGTTGCTAGTGTTAGTTAAGCTTAGTGTTAGTGTGAGGATTATGGTTAGGTTAAGAGTTAGGGTTAGGGTTAGGATTAGGGTTAGTGTTAGCTTTAGTGTTAGGGTTAGAGTGAGTGTTAGAGTTAAAATAAGAGTTAGATTTAGGGTTAGTGTTTGGGTTAGGGTTAGGGTTTGTGTTAGGGTTAGAGTTAGGGTTAGGGTTAGGATAAGGTTTAGGGTTAGGGTTAAGGTGAGGATGAGGGTTATTTTTGGTGTCTGGGTTAGTGTTAGGGTTAGGGTTTGGTTTAGGGTTATGGTTTGTGATAATGTTAGTTTTAGGATTAGTGTATGGATAATGGTTAGGATTAGGGCTAGGTTTAGGTTCAGTGTTATGGTTAGTTTTAGGTGTAGTGTTAGGTTTAGGATGAGTGATAGGGTTAGGTTTAGGTTTACGGTTAGGATTAGTATTAGAGTTAAGGTTAGGTTTAGGCTTTGGATTTGTGTTAGGGTTAGGTTTCGTGTTTCGGTTAGGGTTAGAGTTAGTGTTAGGTTTAGTGTTAAGATTAGGTTAGGATTAGAGTTAGTATTAGTATTAGGGTTCCAGTTAAGTTTAGGTTTATTATTAGGGTTATTGTTAGGGTTAGGTTTAGGGTTAGGGTTAGTTTTAGTCTTAGGGGTATATTTAATGTTAGTGTTAGGATTAGTATTAGTGTTTAGGTCATGGTTTGTGTTAGAGTTACGGTTTTTGTTAGTATTAGGGTTAGTGTTAGTATTAAGGTTAGGGTTAGGTTAAAGGTTATTGTTAGGGTTAGGGTATGGGTTAGGGTTCGGTTTAGGGTTAGTGTTAGGGTTAGGGTTAGGCTTAGAGTTAGTGTTAGTGTTAGTGTTGGGTTAAGGTTAGATTTACAGTAGTGTTAAGTTTAGGATTAGGATTAGGTTTGGGTTAGGGTTAGGGTTAGGTTTAGTGTTATGGTCAGTGTTAGGGTTAGTTTTAGGATTAGTGTTTGGGTTAGGGTTAGTGTTTGGTTTAGTGTTAGTGTTAGGGTTAATGTTTGTTATGGTGAGGTTTAGAGTTAGTATTATCATTTGGGTTAGGGTTAGATTTAGGGTTAGTATTAGGATTAGTATTAGTTTTAAGGTCAGTTTTAGGTTTAGGGTAGTATTTGTGTTAGGGTTAGGGTTAAGTATAGTGTTATGGTTAGGGTTAGGGTTAGTTTTATGGTTAATGTTCGGGTTAGAATTATGATTAGTGTTAGCTAAGGGTTAGCATTAGGGTTAGGTTTGGGTTAGGGTTATGGATTGGGTTATGGTTTGTGTTAGGTTTAGGGTTAAGGTTAAGGTTAGATTTCAGGTTAGGGTTATGCAAACGGTTAAGGTAATTGTTAGGGTTAGGGATAGAGTTATGGTTATTGTTAGGTTTAGGGTATAGGTTTAGTGTTAGCATTATGCTTAGGGTTAGGATTAGGTTTAGGTTTAGGGTTAGGGTTAAGATTCGTATTAGGGATAGGGTTAGTGTATGTGTTATGGTTAGGGTTAGAGTTATGGTTAGAGTTAGTGTTAGGGTTAGGGTAATCGTTAAGTTTAGATTTAAGGTTAGGGTTGGTGTTATGGTTAGTGTTAGGGTTCAGTTAGGGTTACAGTTAGTGTTTGGGTTTGGGTTAGTGGTTAAGGTTAGGTAATGGTGAGAGTCAAAGTTAGATTGGGTTCAGGTTTGTGTTTATGGTTAGGGTTAGGGTTAGGGTTAATTTTTGGTTTAGTGTTACGGTCAGGGTTAGGGTTAGAATTAGTTGCTAGTGTGAGGGTTTGGGTTTGTGTTAGGTTCAGAATTAGAGTTAGGGTTTCTGTTAAAATTATGGTTAGCTTACTGTTAGGGTTAGGGTTTGAGTGAGTGTTAGGTTTAGGGTTAGGGTTAGTGTTTCATTTAGGGTTAGAATTAGGGTTAGGGATTCTGTTAAGATTAGGGTTAGCTTACTGTTAGGGTTAGGGTTAGGGTGAGTGTTAGGGTTAGGGTTACGGTTAGTGTTTCATTTAGGGTTAGAATTAGGGTTAGTGTTAGTGTTAGGGTTAGGGTTAGGAATAACGTTAGTGTTAGATATAGGGTTAGAGTTAGGGTTAGGCTTAGGGTTAGTGATAGAGTTAAGGTTTTGATTAGGGTTAGTGTTAGGGTTATGGTTAGGTTTAGGTAAGGGTTATGGTTAGGGTTAGTTTAGGATTAGGGTTATGGTTTTGGTTAAGGTTTCTGTTAGGGTTAGGGTAGGTTTTACTTATGCTTAGTTTTAGGGTTAAGGTTAGGGTTCGCGTTCGGGTCAGTGTTAAGTTTATGGTTAGGGTTCGGTTTAGTGTCAGGTTTAGTTTTAGTTTTAGGGTTAGTGTTAGGGTTAGTGTTAGTGTTAGGTTTAGGGTTAGGTTAGGGATAGTGACAGGTTAGTGTTACAGTTAGGATTAGTGTTAGTGTTAGAGTATGGTTAGGTTTAGGGATTTGGTTAGTTTAAGGGTTAGGTTTAGTGTAGGCTTAGGGTTAGGGTTCGGTTAGTGGTAGGGTTAAGGTTAGGGTTCAGTTTAGGTTTCATTTTAGGGTTGCAATTAGGGTTAGTGTTAAGGTTATTGTTAGGATTAGGTTTAGGTTTAGTTTTAGTGTTAGAGTTAGGGTTAGGGTTACCATTAGTGTTAGTAATAGGGTTAGCGCTAGGGTTAATGTTAGATTTATGGTTAGGGTTAGGTTTAGAGTTACTCTAAGGGTTAGTGTCAGGATTAGGTTTAGAATTAGTATTAGGATTAGGGTTAGGTTTTGTGTTAGGTTTATGGATAGGGTTATGATTAGGGTTATGGTTACGGTTAGTGTTAGGATTCAGGTTAGCGTTACGGTTAGGGTGTAGGTTAGGGTTATGGTTAAGGTTAGGGTTAGGTTTAGGATGAGGATTAATTTAGAGTTAGAGTTAGGATTAGGGTTCATGTTATGATTAGGTTTAGGGTTAGTGTAAGATTTACATTTAGGGTTAGGGTTAGAGTTATTGTTAGGGTTAGTTTTAGGGTTAGATTTAGGGTTATTGTTAGGTTTAGGGTTAGGTTAGGGTGAGGATTAGGGTTAGGTTTATGGTTAGTTTTAGGGTTAATTTTAGGGCTGGGGTTAGTATTATGGTTAGCGTGAGTGTTATTGTTAAAGTTAGTGTTAGGGTTAGGTTTAGTTTTCGGTTTAGGGTTAGGGTTAGGGTTAGGATTCGTGTTAAGTTTAGGGTTAGGTTTAGGTTAAGCGTTAGTGTTAGGGTTAGGGTTATGGTAATAGTTAGTGTTAGTCTTAGGTTAGGGTTAGGGTTAGTGTTAGGGTTAGTGATAAGTTTAGTGTTAGAGTTAGAGTGAGGCTTAGTGTTAGGGTTTGCATTAAGTTTAGGGCTAGTGTTTGGGTTAGGGTTAGGGTTAGGGGTAGGTAAGGGTGAGGGTTAGGTTTAGATAAGGGTCAGGGTTATGGTTTAGGTTAGGATTTTTCTTAGGATTAGGGTTAGAGTTATGGTTAAGTTTAGGGTTAGAGTTAGTGTTAGGATTAGTTTTAGGGTTAGGTTTAGTGTTAGGCTTAGGCTTAGGATTAGGGTTAGAGTTACTGTTAGGGTTAGGGTTAGAGTTAGGATTATTGTTAGGATTACAGTATAGGTTTAGGGTTAGCCTTAAGGTTAATGTTAGTATTAGGGTTAGGTTTAGGGTTAGTGTTATGGTTAGTGTTAGGTTTAGGGTTAGGGTTAGGGTTAAGGTTCACATTAAGGTTAGGGTTAGGGTAAGTGTTATGGTTAGGGTTAGGGTTACGGATAGAAATAGTGTTAGGGTTAAGGTCAGAGATTGGTTTATTTTTAAGGTTAGGGTTAGTGTTAGCCTTAGTGTTAGGGTTCGGTTTGGGTTAAGGTTAGTGTTTGGGTTAGGGTGAGTTGTTAGGGTTATGTAAATGTGAGTGTCAGTGTAAGATTAGGGTCAGAGTTATGGTTACATTAGGGTTTGTGTTATGGCTACGGTTAGAGATATTGTTAGGGTTAGTGTTAGGGTTAGGGTTTATTTTAGTCTTAGGGTTATGGTTAGTGTTAGTTTTGGTGTTTGGGTTAGTTTTGGGGTTAGGGATAGCATTAGGTTTAGTGTTGGTGTTTGGGTTAGGTTTAGTGTGTTAGTGTTACTATTAGTGTTAAGGTTAGGTTTAGATTTAGGTTTAGTCTTAGAGTTAGGGTTAGGGTTTGGGTGATGTTGGGCTTAGTGGAATGGTTAGTGATAGGGTTTGTGTTACTCTTAGGATTAGGTTTGATTTAGGGCTATTGTTAGTTTAGGATTAGGGTTAGGTTTAGGTAAGTGTTAGCATTATGGTTAGGTTAGAGTTAGGGTTATGGTTTGTGTTTGGTTTTGGGTTAGGATTAGGGTGAGGGTTAGGTTTAAGGTTAGTGTTTGGGTTAGGGTTAATGTTAGGGTAGGGTTAGGGTTAGGTTTAGTGTTAGGGTTAGGATTAAATTTAGGGTTCTAATTAGGGTTTGTGTTAGGGTTATGGTTAGGTTTAGGATTAGGGTTCATGTTAGGGTTTTGTTTAGGGATAGTGATAGTTTTAGGTTTAGGTTTTGGGTTAGATATAGTGTTATGGTTAGGGTTAGGGTTAGGTTTAGGATTTGTGTTTTGGTTAGAGTTAGGTTTAGGGTTAGTGTTAGGGTTAGGATAAGGGTTAGGTATAGTGTTACGGTTAGGGTTAGTTTAGGGTTGGTGTTAATATTAGGGTTAGGTTTAGTGATAGGTTTAGGTTTAGGGTAAGGTTGAGTGTTAGGTTAGGGTTAGTGTTAGATTAAGGTTAGAGTTATGGTTAGGGTTAGGTTTTGTGTTAAAGTTAGGGTTACGGTTAGGGTGAGTGTTAGGGTTATGGTTAGGTCAAGGGTTAGTGTTAGTGTTTGGTTCTGGTTTATAGTTAGATTTAGGGTTAGTGTTAGGGTTAGGGTTAGTATTGGGTTTAGGATTAGGGATAGGGTTAGGTTCCATTTAGAGTTAGGGTTATTGTTTAGGTTAGGATTAGGGTTAGGGTTAATGTTTTTTTTTTTTTTTAGAGTTAAGGTTAATGTTAGTTTTAGGGTTAGTTTTAGATTTGGGATTCGGGTTTGGGTGAGGGTTAGGCTTAGGGTTATGGTTAGTTTTAGCGTTCATGTTAGGGTTAGGATTAAGGTTAGGGCTAGGTTAGGGTTAGGGATATGGTTTGGGTTAGGGTTTGTGTTAGGTTTAGTGTTAGATTAAGGATTAGTGTTAAAGTTAGGGTTAGGGTTAGTGTTAGAGTAATGGTTAGGTTTTGTGTTAGGGTTATGGTTAAGGTTATGATTAGAGTTATGGTTGTGGTTAGTGTTAGGGATAGGTTTATGTTAGGGCTAGGGTTACTGTTAAGTTTAGGGTTAGGTTAGGTTTAGCGTTAGGATTAGGGTTCGTGTTAGGGTTAGGGTTTGGGTTAGTGTTAGGTTTATGTTTAGGTTTAGGGTTAGGGTTAGTGTTAGGTTTATGTTTATGTTTAGGGTTAGGGTTAGTGTTAGGGTAAGTTTTAGGGATAGGGTAAGAGTGAGGGTTAGGTTTATGGTTACCATTAGAGTTAGTGTTAGGGTTAGTGTTATGATTAGGGTTAGGTTAAGGTTAGGATTAGGTCATAGGTTTAGGGTTACTTTTAAGGTTTGGGTTAGGGTTAGGATTAGTGTTTGGGTTAGGATTAGGGTTAAGTAAGGGTGTGGGTTAGGGTTAGATTAGGTTCAGGGTTATGGTTTTTGTTAGGGTTTGTGTTAGGGTTAAAATTAGACTTAGTGTTAGTGTTATGGTTAGGCTTAGAGTTATTTTTAGATTTAAATTTAGGATTATGATTAGGATTAGTGTTAGGTTTAGGTTTAGGGTTTAGTTTAGGGTTGGGCTTAGTGGATTGGTTAGGGTCACGGTTCATGTAAGGATAGGGTTAAAGTTAGTGTCAGGGTTATTGTTAGGTTTAGAATTAGGGTTAGGATTAGAAAACGGTTAGGATTAGGGTTAGGTTTAGGGTAGGGTTAGGTTTAAGGTTAGGGTTAAGGTTAGGGTTAGTGTTAGGGGTAGTGTTAGTGTTAGGGTTAGAGTAAGGTTTAGTGTTAGGTTTACGTTAAGGGTTAGGTTTAGGGTTAGTGTTAGGGTTAAAGTTAGGGTTATGGTTAGAGTTAGTGTTAGGGTTAGTGTTAGGTTTAGGGTTTGTGTTAGTCTTAGGGTTATGGTTAGTATTAGTTTTGGTGTTTGGGTTAGTTTTAGGGTTAGGGATAGCGTTAGATTTAGTATTAGGGTTAAGGTTAGGGTTTGGGTTAGGGTTAGGATTAGTGGTAGGGTTAGGGTTAAGGTTAGGGTTTGTGTCAGGGTTAGGTTTAGGTTTAGGTTTAATGTTAGTGTTAGTGTTAGTGATAGTTTTACTGTTAGTGTTAGGGTAAGGGTTAGGGTTAGGGTTAGGTGTTAAGGTTAGTGATAGTTTTAGCTTTCGGATTAGTGTTGGAGTTACGGTTAGGTTTAGGGTTAGTGTTCCAGTCAGGGTTAGGATTAGGTTTTGGTTTACAGTTAGGGTTAAGTTTAGGATTAGGTTTATTGTTATTAAGAGTTAGGTTTAGGGTAGATTTCTGGTTAGGTTTAGTGTTAGTTTTAGAGTTAGGGTTAAGGTTAGGGTTAGATTAGTGTTAAGTATAGGGTTAGGGTTTGTGTTACAGTTAGGTTATGTGTTAGGTAAGGCTTAGGTTTAGTGTTAGGGTTAGGGTTTGTGTTAGGGTTAGTGTTATGGTTAGGGTTGTGATTGGTGTTTGCATTAGTTTTAGGGTTAGGTTTAATATTATGGTTAAGGTTAGGGTTTGGTTTAGGTTTAGGGTTACTGGTAGGATTAGGGTTCATGTTAGGGTTAGGTTTAGGTTTAGTGTTAGTGTTAGTTTTAGTGATAAGGTTAGAGTTAATGTTAGTGTTAGGACTAGGTTTAGGTGTTAAGGTTAGTGATAGATTTAGGATTAGGTTTAGTGTTGGAAGTACAGTTAGGTTTAGGGTTAGTGTTAAAATTAGGGTTTGGGTTAGGGTTTGTGTTAGTGTTTGTGTTAGAGTTAGTGTTAGGTTTAGGATTACAGTTAAAGTTAGTGTTAGGGTTACAGTTAGGGTTAGGTTTAGGTTTAGAATTAGGGTTAAGTTTAGGGATAGGTTTAGTATAATTAAGAGTTAGGTTTAAGGTTAGGTTTCTGGTTAGTGTTAGGGTTAGTTTTAGATTTAGGATTAGTGTTAGGGTTAGGGTTAGGATTTGTGTTAGGGTTAGGGTTAGTGTAATCGTTAGGGCTACATTTAGGATACAGTTAGGGTTAGGATTAGTGTTAGTGTTAGGTGTTTGTGTTAGAGTTAGTGTTAGGATATAGTTAGGGTTAGGGTTTGGGTTAGTGTTAGAGTTAGGGTTAGGGTTAGGGTTAGATTTAGTGTTAGTGTTAGGGTTAGGGTTAGGGCTGGTGTTGGGGTTCGGGTTAGTGTTAGGTTTAGGGTTAGGGTTCGTGTTACGTTTGTCTCAGGGTTATGGTTTAGGTTAGGGTTTTTGTTAGGGTTAGGGTTAGAGTTAGTGTTAGTGTTAGGATTAGGGTTAGGTTTAGGTTTAGTGTTAGGGTTAGGGTTAGGCTTACTGGTATGGTTAGTGTTTAGGTTCGTGTTAAGGTTAGCGTTATGTTTAGTGTTAGGATTAGTCTTAGGGATATGTTACAGTAAGGTAAGCATTAGTGTGTGGTTAGGCTTTGGAGTATGGTTGGGTTATGGTTTGTGTTAGGGTTAGGGTTAGTGTTAGGTTTAGGATTACAGTTAGTGATAGTGTTATAGTTAGTGTTAGGGTTACAGTTAGGGTTAGGTTTAGTGTTAGGGTTAGGTTTAGGTTTAGTGTTAGGTTTAGACTTAGGGTTAGTGTTAGTTTTAGGGTCAGGGTTAGGGTTAGGGTTAGGTTTATTTTTAGGATTAGAATTAGGGTTAGGGTTAGCTTTAGGTTTAGGTTTAGGGTTAGGGTTATTTTTAGGATTAGTGTTAGGTTTAGAGTTAGGGTTAGTGTTCGTTTTATGGTTAGGGTTAGCATTAGGGTTAGGATAAATTTTAAGGTTAGAAATATGGATTACAGTTAGATTTAGAGTTAGGGTTAGGGTTAGGTTTAGGTTTAGGGTTAGCATTAGGTTTATGGGTAGTATTAGGGTTAGGTTTAGTGTTAGTGTTAGGGTTAGGGTTAGATAAGGTTAGGGTTTGGTTTAGGTTAGGGTAAGCATTATGGTTTGGTTTAGGGTTTGTGTTAGGGTTAGGGTTAGAGTTAGTGTTATTGTTAGGATTTGGTTTAGGGTTAAGTTTACGGTTAGTTTTATGGTTAGGGTTAGGGTTAGTTTTAGGGTTAGTGTTAGGGTTAGGGTTTGGGTGAAGACTAGGTTTAGTGGTATAAATAGGTTTAGGGTTCATGTTAGGGTAAGGGTTAGTGTTAGGTTTAGGATTAGTGATAGGGTTATGTAAGGGTTAGCATTAGGTATGGTAGGGTTATGTTTTGGTTTAGGGTTTGTGTTAGTATTAGTGTTAGGCTTAGGTTAAGGTTAAAATTAGGGTTAGGGCTAGTTTTAGGGTTTGTGTTAGTGTTAGGGTTAGGTTTATGTTTAGGGTTCATGTTAGGGTTATGGTTAGGGTTAGTGTTAGGGTTAGTTTTAGGTTTAGGTATAAAGTTAGGGTTAGGGTTAGGCTGAGTGTTACCATTAGGGTTCAGATTAGTGTTAGAATTAATGTTTGGGTTAGGGTTAGAGTTAGGTTTAGGGTTAGTGTTAAGGTTAGTGTTAGGGATAGGGTTAGGTTTAGTGTTAGGATTAGGGCTCAATTTAGCATTAGGGTTAAGGTTACATTTAGGGTAATGATACTTTTAGGGCTAGGGTTCAGGTTAGGTTTAGTGTAATAGAGAGGTTATTTTTAAGGATAGTGCTAGGGTCAGGCTGAGGATTATAATTAGGGTTAGTGTTTGGGTTTGGGTAATGGATAGGGTAGAGCTAGGGTTAGGGCTAGGTTTATGGCTAGAGTCAGGGCTAGGGCTAGGGTTAGGTTTATGGTAAGGGTTAGGGCTAGGTTTAGGGTTCGAGTTAGGATTAAAGCTAGGATTGGGTCTTGGATTAGGGCTAGGTTTTTGGTTACATTAGGGCTCTTCTTAGGGATATGGCTAATGTAAGAACGAAGGTTATGATTAGGGCTAGTTTTAGGGTTACATTTAGGACTAAGTCTAGTTTTAGGATTAGGTTTATGTTTAGGGTGATATTTTGAACTAGGGTTAGTGTTAGGGTTAGAGTCAGTGTGTCACGTTTTGTTTTACGGTAAGGGATAGGACTCAAATTAGGGGTAGGCTTAGGGCTAGATGTAGGGTTAGGATTTGGTTTAGGTTAAGGTTTAGGTTAGTCCTATGGCTCGGTTTTGTTTTAGGATTAAAGCTAAAGTTAATGGTAATTTTATGATTGGCATTAGTGTTATTGCTATTGATAGGGTGAGTTTAGGACTAGGAGTAGATTTAGAGTTATGGTTAATTCTAGGGTTAGGGCTATGGCTAGTGTTAGAGCTAAGATTAGGGCTAGTGTTTTGGTTATGCTAAAGGATAGGGTTAGAACTAGGAATAGGGCTATGTCAAGAGTTAGAGTTAGTCTTAGGTCTAGAGTTTGGGTTAGGGTTAGGGCTAAATTAGGGCTAGGAATAGGTCTAAGGTTAGTGTAAGGCTTAGGCCTAGGATTAGTGCTATGTTTATGGTTAGGTTTAGGAGAAGGGATGCCTGTTTGATTTCCACCTCCATTTCCATTTACCCATAGGTGTCAAAATGAAGTGAAACCTTAAAATACAAAGTGTTCATGATAGTGAACCATTGAATTGAGAAGAACATACCTTGGGAGCATACTAAGGCTAGATAAAAGATGACTCCTGCCCAGTATCAAACAAATTTGAACAAAATTAATTCTCACCCTATCATTACCTCTAACCCTAGCCCTAGCCGTAACACTAAACCTAACATTAACCCTAACCTGATTAGAGAACCATTGATCCTAGAATTCCCACACTTGGGGAGCCTTGTGGGGCAAGCATAGTGATGAATCCTATGCAACATCAAACAAATCTGATCAAATAATTATGGAAGGTATTTCAATGCATGTATATTTCCCTGCTTTCTCCTAAAGGGCTCTTGGATAAAGTTGTTTTTGCATGCTTAAGCATAGGCCTACTTTTACAAGGAACATACCAGAGTCCCTAGAGAGAACTGATTGAGTGTGTGAAGTTACAAGCAGCTAGCACAAACCCTGTTTGATTTTCAACTCCATTAACTTTCCCGTATAGGTCAAAATGAAGTGAAATCTTAAAGTTAAAAAAAAAATGTTCCTGACAGCAAACTTGTGAATGGAGAAGGCATAAATCTGGGGAACAGAGTAAATCTAGCTGAAAGATAAATCCTGCCAAGTATCAAAGAAATTTGAATAAAACTAACTCTATCCCTAACACTAACTCTAACCCTAGCTCTTCCCATAACACTAACATTTTTATGAAACCTTTGACCATAGAATTTCCAAACTTGGGCAGCCTAGTGGGGCAAGCTAAGGGATGAATGCTGTGCAATATCAAAGAAATCTGTCCAAAAATTTGATGGAGTATATCAGTACATGCATATTTCCTGTTATCCCCTAAAGGACTCTTGGAAAAAGTTGTTTTTACATGCTTCAGCTTAGGCCTACTGTCACAAGAACAAACCATAGATTGCTCACAGAGAATTGATGGAGTGTGAAGTTTCAAGCAGCTAGCACCAATGCTGTTTGATTTTCAGCTCCATTTACATTTACATGTATAGGACAAAATGAACTGAAACTTTAAAATACAAACTGTTCCTTACAGTGAACCATTGAACCTAGGAGGCTCAAAAAAGATAGAGTATAGTAAGGATAGGAGAAAAATGAATCCTGCCCAGTATCAAAGAATTTGAAAAAAAGTAACTCTAATCCTAATACTAGCTCTAACACTAGCCCCAAGACTATCCTTAACACAAACCCTAACCTGATTGAAAAACTGATGATCCTTGAAGTCCAAAACTTGGGGAGACTAGTAGGATAAGCTCTCAGATGAATCCTATGCAGTATCAAAGAAATATGACCAAATAATTGAGGTGGTATTTCAGTTCATGCATATTTCTCTGTTTTCTGCTAAAGAGCTCTCAGATAAAGTTGTTTTTGCCATCTTCATTTTAGGGCTACTTTCACAAGGAACAAACCAGAGAGTTCCCACAGGGAACTGATTCAGTGTTTGAAGTTTCAAGCAGCTAGAACGAACCCGGTTTGATTTCAACCTCCATTTTAATTTACCTATATAGGTCAATATGAAGTGAAACCTTAAAATACAGAGTGTCCCTGTTAGTGAACCTTTGAAATGAGAAGGCCCAAACCTGAGGAATATATTAAGGATAGGTAAAAGATGACTCCTTCCAAGTATCAAAGAAATTTGGACAAAACTTACTCTCACCCTAACACTACATCTAACCCTAGCCCTAACCCTAAAAGTAACACTAACCCTAACCTGATTAGAGAACCATTGATCCTAGAAGTCCCACACTTGGAGAGCTTTGTGGGGAAAGCTAAATAATGAATCCTATTTAGTATCAAAGAAATCTGACAAAATAATTATGACAGGAATTTCAGAGCATGCATATTCCCTGCTTTCTCCTAAAGGACTCTCAGATAAAGTTATTTTGCATGCTTCAGCTTAGGCCTACACTCACAAAGAACTGAGGGTGTGTGTGCAGTTTCAAGCAGCTAGCATAAACTCTGTTTGATTTCCAGGTCCATTTACATTTACTCGCATAGGTCAAAATGAAGTAAAATGAAAACCTTAACTATTTCGGACACCAAACTGTTGAACCAAAAGGCCTAAATCTGGGAAACAGAGTAAGGTTAGTTAAAGATGAATCCTGGATTGTATTAAAGAAATTTGAATAAAGTAACTCTAACCCTAATACTACCTCTATACTGAGCCCTAATCCTAACCCTAAACATTAACATAGCCCTATCCCTAACCCTAACTTTAACCCTAATTTTAACTGTAACCATTGCCCAAACCCTAGCTCTAACTCTATCCATTACCATAACTAACCCTAACCCTAATGCTAAATGTAGCCCTAACCCTAACATTCACCCTAGACCTACTCTAACCCTAACCCTCGTCTTAGCCCTAAATCTAGCTCCAACCATAACACTTAACCTAAACCTAACCCTAACCCTAGGCCTAACTCTAACCCTAACCCTAACCTTAACACTAGCCCTAATCCTAACCATAAACATAGCCCTAAACCTAGCTGTAATCCTATCTTTTACCCTAAACTTAAGCCTAACCCAAATACTAACAATAGGACTAAACCTAACTGTATAGCTATCCCTAAGGCTATTCAAAACCCTAAACCTATCCTGAACCTTAAACCTAATCATATCCATTACACTGAACCTAATACTAATTCGAGCCTTAACTCTAAACCTTAATTGAAACCAATCCCTAATCCTGACCCTGACCGTATTAACACACCTAGCTCTAAACCTGACCTTTACCCTAAACCTAACCCTTACAGTAGACCTATACATAACCAAACCCTACAACTACACTTAACTGTAATGCTAGACCTTATATTAGCCCTAGGCTTAATCCCAGCCCTAGCCCTAACACAAACCCTCATCCAAGCCATAAACCTAGCCTTAATACTAACCCTCATCCTAACCCTAACCCAAGAACTAATCCTAACCATAACCCTAGCCCTAACCTTAAATGTAACTGTATCCATTACCCTAAATATAACCCTTATCCTAATGCTAACCCTAGGACTAAACCTAACCCTATCACTATCCACAAAACTATCAACTACCCTAAACCTAAGATGAACCCTAAACCTAACCCTATCTTTACCCTAACCTTAACCCTATCTCTAATTCGAGCTGTAACTCTAAACTCAAACCTAAACCAAGCCCTAACACTGACCCTGGTCCTAATATTCCCCTAGCTCTACATGACTCTTAACCTCTACTTAAACCTTACAATAGACCTAGATATAAACCTTTCCCTAAAACTATCCCTAACTGTAACCCTAGACCTGACATTAGCCCTAGCCATAATTCTAGCCCCAACCCTAACACAAACCCTCATCCGAGCTCTAAACCTAGCCTTAATCCTAACCCTCACCCTAACCCTAACCCAAGACCTAATCCTAACCATAACCCTAGCCCTAAACTTAACTCCATCTGTATCCATTACCCTAAACATAACTCTTATCCTAATGATAACCCTAGGACTAAACCTAACCCTATCACTATCCCCAAAACTATCAATTACCCTAAACCTAACCTGAACCCTAAACCTAACTGGTAAACATTTCCCTAAAACTATTGCTAACTGTAACCCTAGACCTGATATTAGTCCTAGACATAATTCTAGCCTAAACCCTAACAGAAACCCTAGCTCTTATCCTAGCCCTAAACATATCCTTAATTACAATTCTAACCCAAACTCCAGGCCTAACCCTGACAATAACCCTAGCCCTAAATTAGCCCTATCCCTAGCCTTAGTCATAAGACTAACTCTAACTCTCACAAGAGACCTTTCACTTGTTCTAACCCTTACCATAACCCTAACCCTAGCCCCAACCCTAGCCCTAACCCTTGCCATATCCTTTGCACTAGCACTAACCTTAGACAAAACCTAACTCTAAATCGAGCCCTAACACGAAGACTAAGCCAAACCCTAACACTAGTCCAAACCATGACACTAATCCTAAAACTAGCCCTAACCCTAGCCCTAGCCCTAAAACAAAACTGAGCTATAGCTATAACCCTAACCCTTCATCTAAACAAAACTCCAACCTTAAACATAGCCCTAACCCTAACCCTAATATGAGTTGTAAGCTGAACCCTTAAACTAACTCTGAATCTGACACTGACCCTAACACTAATAGCTCTAAACATTACCCTAACCCTAAACCTAACCCTAACAATAACTCTAGCCCTAAAACCCTAAAACTAGCCCTAAACTTCACCCAAGAACTTACATTAGCCCTATCCCTAACTTAACCCAAAACTTTTCCCTAATCCTAGCTTTAACCCTAACCCTATTCATAACCATAAACCTAGCCCTAAACCAATCTCTAACTCTATCCATTACCATAACTATAACCATAACCCTAATGCTAACCCTAGGCATGAACCTAAACCTATCCCTAATCTTATCCCAATCTATTACCCTGAACCAAACCTGAACCTAAACTTAACCCTATCATTACCCTAACCCTAACACTAACACTAATTCAAGCCCTAACTTTAAACCTTAACCTATCCCAAACCCTAACCCTGACCTTGACCCTAAGAAAACCCTTAGCTCTAAACTTGAACATAACGCAATACGTAACCCTTACCCAAGACATAGCCATAATCCTAACCCTAAAACTAACTTAAATCATAATTCTGGACCTGAAATTAACACTAGCCCTAATCCTAGTCCTAAACCTAAAACAAACCGTAGCCCTCATCCTAGCCCTAAACCTAGCTTTAATCATGACCCTAACCCTAACCCTAACCCTATCCCTAACCCTAATTCTAACCCTCACCCTACCTCTATACCTAGTTATAATGCCATCGTGTACCCTAAACTTAACCCTAACCCTAACCCTAACTCTAGGCTTAAGCCAAACAATAAACCTAGCCCTAATCCTAGCACTAATTTAGCCCTACCTCTAACCATAACACTACCCCTAGCCCTAAGAGTCACTCTAACTCTCACCCTATACCTATCCCTAATTCTACCCTATCCCTTACTGTAACCCTATCCCTATCCCTAACCCTTGCCCTATGCTTAGTCCCAGCCCTAACCCTCGATCTAACTCCAAATCTAACCCTAACACTAAGCCTAAGCTTAACACTTACACTATCCCTAAACCTAACCCTAGGACTTAACCAAAACCAAGCAATATCCCTAACCCTAAACATTAACTGAAACTAAACCCTAACACTAAACCTAGACCTATCCCTAGCCCTAATTTGAGTTCTAACACTAACTTTCAAACTAACACTGACCCTGACTCATATCCTAACACTCAACCTAGCTCTAAACACCACCCTCACCTTAAACCAAAGGCTAAGAATAACCCTAACAATAATTCGAGTCCTATCCCTAACCCTAAAACGAACCCTGACCTGACTCTTATCCTAACACAAACCCTAGCTATAAATATCACCCTAAACTTAAACCTAACCTAACACTAAACTTAACCATAACACTAAAACTAACCTAAATTTAACCCTAGTTCTTACATTAGCCATGGCCCTAAACCTATCCCTAACCCTAACACAAAAACTAGCCCTAATCCGAACCCTAAACCTAAATTTAACCATAACTCCAACCCTAACTATAGCCCTAACTCTAGCTCTAAACCAATTCCTTACCCTAAGCAAAACCCTAAACCTAAGGGTAACCCTAGACCGATCCCTAATCCTTAGGCTAACCAAAACCCTAACTCTATTAATAGCACTAACCCTAGCTCTCATTCTGGCTCTAACACTATCCCAAATTCTAACCCTTACCCTGACCCTTATACTGACCCTACCACTATTCCTAGGTCTAACTCTAACCCTAACTCTAACCCAAAACCTATGGAAATCATACTCCTAGATCTGACCCTGAAGCTCTCTCCAAGCCTAGCCCTAAACATAGCTCAGAACCTAACCCTTACGCTAAACATAACCCTAAACCTAACCATAGTTCTAACCCTCACCCTAACCCTAACTCAAGGCCTAATCCTAACCATAACCCTAGCACTAACCTTCACTCTAACTATATCCATTACCCTAAACATTACCTTACCCTAATGCTAACCCTAGGCCGAACCCTAACCTTATCACTATCCCCCAAACTGTCAATTACCCTTAACCTAACCTGAACCCTAATCCTCACCTTATCATTACCCTAATGCTAGCTGGAGCGCTAACCCTAAATTCAAACCTAAACCAAAGCCCAAAACTGACCCTGATATTAATAATTCCCCTAGCTTTAAACCTATTACCCTATACCTAAACTTTACACTAGACTTAGACATAAAGCTAAGCCTAAAACTATCCATAACCATAAGCGTAGACCTGACTTTAGCCCTAGCCATAATCCTAGCCCTAACGCTAGCACAAACCCTTGTCCTTATCCTAGCCCTAAACATAGCCTTAATTATAACCTTAACCCTAACCCTAGGCCTAAACCTAACACTAACCATACCCCTAATCTTAGCCCTAATTTAGCCCTATCCCTAACCCTAACCCAAACCCTATCCCAAAGACTAACTCTAACTCTAACAATAGTCCTAACTCTAGTTCTAACCCTATACATTACTGGAAGCCTAATCCTAGCCTGAACCGTAGGTCTAACCCTAGCCCTATTCCTATCCCTGGCCATAACCCTAGATCTAAACCTAACTATAAATCTAATCCTAACAATAAGCCTAAGCCTAAACCTAACCCTAGTCCTAACCCTAAGGCTAATCCTAAAACTAGCCCTAACCCTAGCCCTAGCACTAAAACAAAACTGAGCCATAGAACTAACTCTAATCCTTAACATAAACCAAGCCCTAATCCTACACCTAGCCCTAACCCTAGCAATAATTCGAGTCTTAAACCGAACCCTAAAACTAATCCTCACCTTGACTCTGACCTTAACACTAACCCTAGGTCTAAACATCACACTAACCCTAAACCTAAACCTAACACTAGACCTAGTCCTAACCCCTAACACGAAAATTAGCCCTAATCATAATCCTAGAACTTACATCAGGTGTAATCCTAACCCTAGCCCTAACTTAACCCAAATCCTAGCCCTATTCTGAGCCCTAACTCTAGCTTTAACCCTAAACCTAACTCTAACCCTATCACTAATTGTAACCATAGCCCTAGCTGTAACCCTAGCTCTAACCCTATCCATTACCCTAACCATAACCCTAACCCTAATGCTAACGCTAGTCCTAACCCTAATCCTTAGCCTAACTTCAACTCTAACCATATTACTAGTCTTGACCCTAGTCCTCATTCTACCTCTAAACCTAACCCTGACCCTCATCTAACCCTAAAAGTAACCCTAGGTATAAACCTGACCCTAAAACTAAACCAAAACCTATCACTAGACCTACAGGTAACCCTATACTTATGCCGAAACATAACACTACACTAAGACCCAAAGCTAATCCTAAATATAGCTTTAACTCTAGCCCTGGACCTAAACAAAATCCTAGCATTAGCCCTAACAATAACCCTTAACCTAAACCAAACACTTACCTATCCCTAGACCTAACTCTAGTCTAAATTCTTGCTTTAACCCTAAACTTAACCCTATCCTGAACCTTGACTCTGATCCTAACCTTTAAACTAGCTTTAAACCTGACACTAACCCAAAACCTAGATCTAACAATAGAACTAGATATAACCCCAATCCAAAAAACTAGCCCTAAACATAACCCTAACTTTTACATTACCCATAGTCCTAACCCTAGCCCTAAACCTAACACAAAACCTAGAGCTAATCCCAGGCCTAAACTTAGCTCTAAGCATAAACCTAAGCCTAGCCCTAACCCAAACCCTAATTCTAACCCTAACCCTCTCCTTAGACCTAACCCTAGCTCAAAGCCTAACCCTTACACTAAACATAACCCTAGCCCTATCCTAAATCATAATCCTAACACTCGCCCTAATCCTAACTTTAACCCTAGCCCAAACATTAGCTCTAACCATATCCATTACACTAACCCTAACCCTAACCCTAATTAAAACCCTATCCCTAACACTAAACCGAACTCTAACCATAATCTTGAACTTAGAACTAAACCTAAACGTAACCTTCACACTAGCTCTAACCCTAGATGAAACACTAACCCTTATCTTAACCTAACCATAACATTAACCCTAAACTAACACTTCCCCTAACCCTAACACTTACCCTAAACCAAAACCTACCCTATCCCTAAACCTAACCCTAATACTAGACTTAATCCCAACCATAATTTAGCCCTAACCCTAGCTCTAAAACTATCCATTACAATAAACATAACCCTAATCCTAATGCTAACTCTAACCTGATCGCTGAAACCTAACCCATACATTACCTTAAACCTTAACTAAAACCCAAAGTAAACCCTTCCATTACCTTAACTCTAAACCTAATCCTAATGCTAGTTCGAGCCCTAACCCCTTAACTTTAACATAAACCAAACACTAACCCTGACCCTGACCGTGACACTCATAATTCTAGCACTACAGCTGACCTTTAACCTAAAATTAACCCTTACACTCAACTAGCCATAACCTAATCCTAAAACTATCCTTAACCATAACCCTGGACTTGATATTATCTCTAGCCTGAGTACTTTCCCTAACCCTATCAGGATAACTACCCCTCATTCTAGACATTATCCTAGCCTTAATCCTAAAATGAACCATAACCCTAGGCCTAATACTAATTCTAACCATCACCCTAGCCCTAAACCTAGCAATAACCCCACTCATTCCCCTAAACTTAACCCTAACCACAGTGCTAACCCTAACCCTAGCCCAACCAGGAGGCTTAACACTAACACTAAACCTAGTCCTAATCCTAGCCCTAATTTAGACCTAACCCTAACCCTCACCCTAAGCCTAATCCTAAGAATAACTCTAATTCTCACCCTAGACATATCCCTAGTTCTAACCATATTCCTTACCATAACCCTAATCCTAGCCCTAACCCTAGCATGAGCCCTAACCCTAGATCAACCCTAACTCTAAATCTAACCCTAATCCTAAGCCTAAACTTCACTCTAACACTAGCCCTAACCCTGATACTAATCCAAAATCTAGCCTTAACCCTAACCTAGCCCTAAAACAAAACTGAGCCATAGCCCTAATCTAACTCTTAACCTATACCAAAACCTAATCCTACACCTAGCACTAACTTTAGCCCTAATTCGAGTCCTAAACCTAACACTAAAACTAACCCTGACCCTGACACGGACCCGAAATATAACCCTTGCTCTAAACATCACCCTAACCCTAACCCTAAAACTGGCACAAATTGTAACACTAGTTCATACATTAGCCATAGCCCTAACCCTAGCCCTAACCAAAACCAAATCCTAGCCCTTATTTGAGACTTAACCCTAGTTTTAAACCTAATCCTAACCCCAACCTAGCCCTAAATCTACCCCTAACCATAGCCAGAATCCTAACCATAACCTTAAATAACCTTATCACTAGCTCTAACCCTATCCATTACCCTAACCCTAAACATAACCCTAATATTAACCCTAGGCATAACCCCAACCTTATTGCTAACCCTAACCTTATTCATTAACATAAACCTAACCTGAACCCTAAACCTAACCCTATCATTACCCTAACCCTAACGCTAATGCTAATTTGAGCCCTAATCCTAAACATAACCTAAGACAATCCCTAATTCTGACCCTTCCCGTAATAACATAACTAGCTCTAACCCTGACCCTACCCCTAAACCTAACCCTTATGCTAGAACTAGCCATAAACCTAACCCTAAAACTATCCCTAATGTAACCATAGTCCTGATATTTGCCCTAGCTGTAATCCTAGCCCTAACCTTAACACAAACCATAGCCCAAACCTTAACCCTAACCCTATCCCTAGTCCTAATCCTATCCAGAACCCTAGCCCTAAACTTAGCTCTAACCCTATCAATTACCCTAAACATAGCCCTAATTCTAATGCTAAACCTAGGTCTAAATCTAACCCTATGCCTAACCGTAACTCTATCCATTATGCTAAACCTAACCTGAACCATAAACCTAACCCTATCATTACACTAACACAAACCCTAATGCTAATTTGAGCCCTAACCCTAAACTCTAACCTAAACAAAACCTGAAACATGACCCTGACCCTAATAATACCCCTAGCTCTAAATTTAACCCTTACCCTAAATCTAACACTTACACTAAACATAACCATAAACCTAACCCTAAAACTATCCCTAACCCTAACCCTAGAACTGGCATTTGCCCTAACACTAATCCTAGCCCTAACCAAAACACAAACCCTAGTCCTTAACCTAGTCTTAATCATAACTCTAACTAAACCCTAGCCCTAACCCCGGTTCTAACCTTCGTCCTATCCCTAAACCTAGCTCTAACCCCATCATTTACACTAAACCTAACCCTAAGCCCAAAACTAAACCTAGGCCTGAACATAAACATAAACCTAGCCTTATTCCTAGCCCTAATTAAGCCCTAAACCTAAAGAAACTCTCAGCCTAGCCCTAAGACTAACTCTCACTCTCGCCCTAGCCCTATCCCTAGTTCTAACCCTATTTTTATCATAACCTTAATCCTACTATAAACCTAGAACTAATGCTAGCCATATCCTTAGCCCTAGACCTAACTCTAGATCTAATCCTAACTCTAAATCTAACTCTAAACCTAAGACTAAACCTAACCTTAACACTAGTCCTAAACCGAATGCTAATCTTAAAACTAGTTCTAACCATAGCCCTAGCCCTAAAACAAAATCGAGCCATAGCCCTAACTTTAAAGCTTAACCTAAACCAAAACGTAACCCTACACCTAGCCCTAAACCTAGCCCTAATTCGAGTCTAAACCCTAACCCTAAAACTACCCCTGACTTTAATTTTGACCCTAAAACTATCCTTAGCTCTAAACATCACCCCAACATTAAACCTAACCCTAACACTAGACCTAGTCCTAACCCCAATCTTATAACGAGTGCAAATCATAACTCTACTACAAACATTGGCAGTAACTCTAAACCTAGCCCTATCTCTAACCAAAACCTAGCCCTAATCCAAAACCTAACACTAACTTTAACCCTAAAACTAATCCTAACACTAGCCCTAACACTACCCTAAATGTAGCCCTAAATCTAGGTCTAATCCTATCACTTTCTCTAAGACAATCCTAACCCTAATGCAAACCCTAGGCCTAACCCTAATCCTATTACTAGTCCTAACCCTAGCCCTCATTCTACCTCTAACCATAACTCAAACCTGACACTTATTCTTAACCTAATGTTAACCATAGGTCTAAACCGGACCTTAACCCTATACTGAACCCTAACACTAGCACTAGAAATAAACCTATTCCTAAACCAAACCCTAACACTAGCCCTAGACCTAAACGTAATCCTAAATCTAGACATATCTCTAGCCCTAGACCTAAACAATACCAAGCCCTAGCCCTAATAATAAACCTTAACCTAACCCAAACACTAACCCTACCCCTAGACCTAACCCTAGTGATAATTCTGGCTTTAACCCTAAAGCTAACTCTAACCTGAACACTGACCCTGACCCTAACATTAACTCTAACTCTACACATCACAATTACACTAACCCTAACCCTAACACGTGACCTAGCCATAACACAAACCCAAAAACTGGCCCTATCATAACCCTAGTTCGTACATTAGCTGTAACCCTAACACTAGCCCTAACATAACCCAAATTAGCCCTAATCCAAGTGCTAACCCTAGCTTTAACCCTAACACTAACCCTAGCTGTAAGCCAATCCCTAATCCTTGCCCTATACCTAAATCTTATCCTATTTGTTACCTTAAGCCAAACCCTAAACATAATGCTAACCCCGGTCCTAACCCTAATTCATAGCCTAACCCAAACCATAACCCTATTACTAGTCCTAACCCTAGCCCTCATTCTAACTCTAACCATAACCCAAACATTAATCCTAACCCTGAAACTTATACTGACCCTAACACTAACCATAGGTCTAAAACTGACTCTAACCCGAATCCGAACCCTAACATTAGCCCTACCGGTAATCCTATACATAAACCTAAACCTAACACTAGTCCTAGACCTAAACCTAATCATAAATCTGGCCATAACTCTAGCCCTAGACTGGAACAACAAACTTCCCCTAGCCCTAACGATTACCCTTAACATACCCAAACACTAACCCTACTTCTAGACCTAACCCTAGTCCTAAATCTGGCACTAACCCCAACACTCACTCTAACCTAAACACTGACACTGACGCTAACATAAACCTACCTCCAAAGCTCACCCTAACTCAAAACCTAATTCTAACACTACACCTAGCCATAACCCTAACACTAAAAATAGCCCTATCATAACCCTAGCTCTTTACTACCCACGGTCCTAACCCTAAGCCTAAAGTAACACAAAACCTAGCCCTAATCCTAGGCCTAAATCTAGCCCTAAGTGTAATGCTAAACTAACCCTAGCCCTAACCCAAACCTAACACTCCCCTTAGAACTAACCCTAGCTCAAAGCCTAACCTTTACCCTAAACATAATCCTATCCCTATCCCAATCCCTAATCTAACCCTAACCCTAATCCTAACCTAAACCATAGCCCTAACCATAGCTCTAATTCTATACACTACCCTAACCCTAGCCCTAATCCTAACCATAACCCTAGCCCTAAACTTAGCTCTAAACTTATCCATTACCCTAACCATAATCCTAACCCTAATTCTAACCCTAGGCTTAACCCTAACCCTATCACAATCCCTAAACCTATCCATTACCCTAAAACTAACCTGTAAACTAATCCTAAGCCAATTCATTACCCTAATGTTAACTCTAACCCTATCTAATTAAAGCCCTAAACCTAAACCTTAACCTAAACTGAACCATAAGCCATTCCCTGACCTTAATAATACATCTAGCTCTAAACTTGACCCTTACCCTAAATCTAACCCTTACAGTAGACCTAACCATAAACATAACCCTAAATCTATCCCTAACCGTAAACCTAGACTTAACCCTAGACACTTACCCTTACAAAAACCCTATCTTCAAACCTTATCCTAACCAAAAACTAACCTGAACACTAGACAAACCCTAAATCTACTACTAACCCTAGCCCTCATTCTAGCTCTAACCATAACTCAAACCAGACACTTATTCTGACCCTTATGATAACTGTATGTCTAAACCGGATCCAAACCCTATACAGAACCCTAACACTAGCACTAGAATAAACCTATTCCTAAACCTAACCCTAACAATAGCCCTAGACCTAAACATAATCCTAAATCTAGCCATATCTCTAGCCCTAGATATAAACAAAAACCTAGCCCTAGCCCTAATAATAAACCTTAACCTAACCCAAACACTAACCCTACCCATAGACCTAACCCAAGTGATAATTCTAGCTTTAATCATAAAGCTAACTCTAACCTGAACACTGACCCTGACCCTAACACTAACTCTAGCTCTAAACATCATACTAACACTAATCCTAATCCTAACACATGACCTAGCCGTAACACTAACCCCAAAACTGGCACTAATCATAATGCTAGTTTGTACATTAGCTGTAGCCCTATAACTAGCCCTAACCTAACCCAAAACCTGGCCCTTATTTGAGCGCTAACCTTAGATTTAACCCTAACACTAACCCTAGCCATAATCCAGTCCCTAACACTTCCCTAACCCTAGCTCTTATCCTATTTGTTACCTTAAGCCAAACCCTAAACCTAATGCTAAACCTAGTCCTAACCCTAATCCAGAGCCTAACCCAAACACTAACCCTATTACTAGTCCTAACCCTAGCCCTCATTCTAGCTCTAACCATAACTCAAACCCTAATCCTAACCCTGAAACTTATCCTGACCCTAACACTAACCGTAGGTCTAAACCTGACAATAACTCGAACCTGAACCATAACATTAGCCCTACAGGTAATCCTATACCAAAACCTAAATCTAACACTAGTCCTAGACCTAAACCTAATCCTAAATCTAGTCATAAATCTAGCCCTAGACCTGAACAACAACCTTGCCCTAGCCCTAAAAATCACCCTTAACATAACACAAACACTAACCCTACTTCTAGAACTAACCCTAGTCCTAATTCTGGCACTAACCCCAACACTCACTCTAACCTGAACACTGACCCTGAACCTAACATAAACCTAGCTCCAAAGCTCACCCTAAATCAAAACCTAATCCTAAAACTACACCTACCCATAACCCTAACCCTAAAAGTAGCCCTAATCATAACCCTAACACTTAACTACCCATGGCCCTAACACTAGGCCTAAAATAACACAAAACCTAGCCCTAATCCTAGGCCTAAACCTAGCCCTAAGTGTAACCCTAAACTAAACCTAGCCCTAACCCAAACCCTAACCCTCCCCTTAGACCTAACCCTAGCTCAAGGCCTAACCTTTACCCTAAACATAACCCTAGCTTTATCCCAAACACTAATTTAACCCTAGCCCTAATCCTAACCTTAACCATAGCCCTAACCATAGCTCTAATTCTATACACTACCCTAACCCTAACCCTAATCCTAACCATAACCATAGCCCTAAACCTAGCTCTAATTCTATCCATTACCCTAACCATAATCCTAACCCTAATTCTAACACTAGGCTTAACCCTAACCTTATCACAATCCCTAAACCTATCCATTACCCTAAAACTAACCTGTACCCTAATCCTAAGCCTATTCATTACCCTAACCCTAACTCTAACCCTAACGCTAATTAAAGCCCTATACCTAAACCTTAAACTAAAGTGAACCATAAACCATACCCTGACCTTAATAATACATCTAGCTCTCAACTTAACCCTTACCTTAAATCTAACCCTTACACTAGACCTAACCATAAACATAACCCTAAATGTATCCCTAACCATAACCCTAGACTTAACCCTAGACACTTACCCTAACACAAACCCCAGCTCTAAAACCTATCCTAACTGAAAAACTAACTCTAAAACTAGACGAGCCTTAAATCTACCCATAAACATAACCCTAGCTTTACATTACCCATACACCCAACACTAGCCCTAAACATCACAAACAACCTAGCCCTAAACCTAGCACTAAATCTAGACCTAAGCGTAACCCTAAACTTATCTCCAGCATTAACCTTAACCCTAAACTGGCTCTGGCCCTAAGCCTACTAAAATTCTAATTCTTACCCTAAACGTAAAAATACCCCTAACCCTCAACATAACCCTAAACCTAGCCCTAATCCTAACTGTAACCATAGTACAAATCCTAGCACAAACTCTATCCATTACCTTAAACATAACCCTGACCCTAATGCTAACCCAAGCCATAACCCTAACCCTAACCCTAACCATAGCCCTGACTCTAACCCTAACCCTCACCCTAGACCTAACCCTAGTTCAAACCCTAACACTTCTGCTAAACCTAACACTAACACTAACCCTAGGCCTATCTCTAAACCTAGCCAAAATCCTAAGGTTAACACAAGCCCTAACACTAGCACTAAACCTATCCTTTACTCTAAACATAAACCTAACCCAAACGCTAACCCTAGGCCTAACCCTAATCCTATTGCTAACACTAACCCTATCTATTACTCTAAACCTAACCTGAACTCTAAACCCAACACTATCCATTGCCTTAACCCTAACCTTAATGCTAATTTGAGCCCTAACCCTAAACCTTATCCTAAACCAAACCCTAAACCGGACTCTGACCATAATAATACACCTAGCTCTAAACCTGACCTTTACCCTAAACCTAACTTTCCACTAGACCTAGCCATAAACCTAACCTTAACACTATTCCTAACTATAACCCTAGACCTGACATTATCCCTAGCCCTAATTCTAGCTCTAACCATAACACAAACACTAACCCTCATCCTAGCCATAAACCTATCTTTAATCCTAACCTGAACACTCACCCTATTCCTATACCTCATTTTAACCCTCTCCCTAGCCCTGAACCTAGCCAATAACCTCATCCCTTCCCTGAAAACTAACCATAACTCTAACACTAACCCTAATTCTAGCCCTAACCATGGGTCTAACCCTAACACTAAACCTAGGGCTAATCTAGCCCTAATTTAGCCCTAATCCTAAGCAAATCCCTAACTCTAGTCCTAAAAATAACTCTAACTCTCAACCTAGCCCTATTTCTATTTCTAAACCTGTTCAATACCATAACCCTAACTCTAGCCCTAACCTTGGCCCTAACCTTAGATCAATCTATAACTCTAAATTTAACCCTAACCTTAAGCCTAAATCTCACCCTACCACTAGCTGAACACTATCGCTAATCATAAAACTAACCATAAACCTAGCCCTAGCCCTAAACAAAACTGAGCCATTACCCTATCCTTAAACCTAACCTAAACCAAACCCTAACCCTACAACTAGCCATAACCCTACTCAAATTTGAGTCCCAGGACTAAAACTAACCCTTATTCTGACTCATATCTAAACACTAAACCTAGCTCTATATATCACCCTAAACATAAAGCAAATGCTAACACCATTCCTAGCCCAAACCCTAACCCTAAAACTAACCATAATAATAACCGTAGTTCTTACATTAGCCATAATCCTAACCCTATCCCTAACCCCAAAACAAAAATAGCCCGAATCTGAGCCCTAAAACTAGATTTAACCCTAACCCTAGCCCTAGCCCTGAACCTAACCCTAACCCTAGCTCTAAGCCTAGCTGTAACCCTATCCCTTATCCTAAGCCAAACCCTATCATTAATGCTAACCCTAGTCCTAATCATAATCCTTAGCCTAAATCAAATACTAAACCTATTACTAGTCCAAACCCTAGCCCTCATTCTAGCTCTAAACCTAACCCAAAACCTAACCCTAACCTTCACCCTTATTCTGACCATAACACTAATTATAGGTCTAAACCTGACCCTAACCCCAAACTGAACCCTGAAACTAGCCCTACCAGTAAACTTTTACCTAAACCTAACCCTAACACTACCCCTAGACCTAAACATAATCCTAAATCTAGTGATAACTCTAGCCCTAGACCTAAACAAAAACAGTACTAGCCCTAACAATAACACTTAACCTAAAACAAACAATAACACTACCCTTAGCCCTAACCCTACTCCTGATTCTGGCTTTCATCCTAACTCTAATTTGAACACTGACCCTGACATTAACACTAAACCTAGCTCAAAAACTGACTCTAAACCAAAATCTAAACCTAACACTAGATCTAGCCATATCCCTAACCCTAAAACTATCCCTAATTAGAACCCTAGATCTTACATTACCCATAGCA
The DNA here is from genome assembly GCF_021218885.2 of Marmota monax. NCBI lineage: Eukaryota > Metazoa > Chordata > Mammalia > Rodentia > Sciuridae > Marmota > Marmota monax. The sequence continues at coordinate 41,798 of NW_026692253.1, read as the reverse complement.
CTAACCCTAGACCTAAACCTAACACAAAACCTAGCCCTAATCTAAGGCCTAAAACTACCGTAAGCATAACCGTAACCCTAAACCTAGCCCTAACCCTAAGCCTAACCCTCACCTTAGACCTAAGCATAGCTCAAAGCCTAAACTTTGGCCTAAACATAACCCTAGCCTTATCCCTAACAATAACCCTAAACCTAACCCTAACCCTATACATTACCCTTATGATAACCCTATTCCTAATGCTAACCCTAGGCCTAACCATAACTCTATTGCAAACCCTAAATCTCTCCATTACCCTAAACCTACACTGAATCCTAAACCTAACCCTATTCATTACCCTAAACCTAACTCTAACCCTAATGCTCTTTTGAGCCCTATCCCTAAATCTTAACCTAATACAAACTGTGAACCCTGAACCTGAACCTAAAAATACCCCTAGCTCTAAAACTGACCCTTACCCTAAACTTAACACTTACACTAGACTAAGACATAGACCTAATCCCAAATGTACTCCTAACTGTAACACTAGACCTGACATTATCCCTAGCCCTAATTCTAGACCTAACCCTACAACAAACATTTGCCCTCATCCTAGCCCTAAATCTAGCCTTAATCATAACTGTAACCCTAACCCTAGCCCTAATCCTAATTCTAACCCTCACTCTACCTCCAAACCTAGCTATAGCACATCCCTTACCCTAAACTTAACCCTAAGCCTAGTCCTAATGCTAGGCCTAAGCTGAACACTAACCCTAGTTCTAATCCTTGCCCTGATTTAGCTCGATCATAAAACTAACCATAACCCTAGCCCTAAGACTAACTCTAACTCTCACCCTAGCCTTTTCCCTAGTTCTATCCCTATCATTTACCATAACCCTAAACCTAGTCCTAACCCTTGCCCTATCATTAGACCTAGCCCTAACCATAGATCTAACCCTAACTCCAAGTCTTAACATAACCCTCAGCCTAAGCCTAACACAAACACTAGACCTGACACTAACACTAACCTAGGACTAAAACAAAGCTGAGGAATAGAGGCTGAGGATGTGGCTCAAGAGGTAGCGCATTCACCTGGCATGTGCGGGATGCTGGGTTGATCCTCAGCAACAATAAAAATATAATTAAGAAAAAAAAAAGATGTTGTGTCCACCAAAACCTAAAAAAATAAAAAGAAATATTTAAAAATTCTCTCTCTCTCCCTAAAAAAAAAAAAAAAAAAAACTGAGCAATACTCCTAACCTTAAACTTTAACATAAATCAAAACCTAACACTACACCTAGACCTAATCCTAGCCCTAATTCGAGTCCTAACCATAACCTTAAACTAACTCTGACCCTGAATAATATCCTAACACTCACCCTAGGTCTAAACACCACCCTAAACTTGAACTGAACCCTAACAGTAACCCTAGCCTTAAATCGAGTCATAACCCTAACCTTAAAACTAACCCTGATGCTGACTCATATCCTAACAGTCACCCTAGCTCTAAACACTGCCCTCTTCTTAAACTGAACCCTCAGAGTAATACTAGCCCTTATTTGAGTCCTAACCTTAACCCTAAAACTAACACTGTCTCTGAATCATATCCTAATACTAACCTATGTGTTGAGCTGCTTCTGCCGTTTCTGCAGACTATGGTCGCCATTACAAGATGGCACTGGCTCCACTGTGGTCTCTGACAAACAACTCCTTATTTGGGAGAGTTGGCACATGGTTTTTCACCACCCTATGAGAAAGCTCCACGTGGCAGCTTCGCATTGGGGCTTGAGATGCTTTATTAAGGCTGGGAGGGGCATCTGAGAGAGAGAAGAAGAAATATCAAGGGCCTGAATAAACTGCTGAAAGAAGATTCCTGAGTTGCGTCTTCCTTGCAGGCAAGGGGTCACGACAAGTGGTGCCGAAACCCGGGAACCAGAACTTTCAGCAGTCAGGGGAGGTGCACCGGTTAGTCCCAATAAGTGTGATCCGCTACCAAAGCGGGGTTAGTCCCAGGTAAGTGGGATCTGCGACCAAAGCGGGGCAGCTCCTCTGTAAAGAAAGAGAGAGCATTACATTTTATTGCAGCTGCACTGTGTACTTTCGCTTCTACTTTCACTTTTGTTTTCTGTGTTTCTTTTGTTGTGTCATTTCGCTTTTGTTTTTTGTGCTTCTTTTGTTGTTGTGTCATGGGTGCCGCATCTTCAAGTCTGCTTCTCCTGGCCCTAGATGGCTTGTTACGTTCCAAGGGCCTGGAAGTGAAACATAGTACTTTACAGAGATTTTTACAAAAGATAGATATCGCTGCACCGTGGTTTGCATTTTCGGGCAGCCTTACTGTACCTAGTTGGGATAAATTAGGCAAAGATCTTGACTTTGCTTCTGAGCAGGGCATATTAGAGGGTGGGGTGATACCCCTTTGGAAAATGGTCCGTAGTTGCCTTACAGATGGAAGATGTCAGGAAGCACTTACTAAAGGACAGGAAGTTCTAGAGCAATTACATGAGGAGAAATAGGAGACAACAGGAAGTGAGGTGCCTCAGGAGGATGGGAGTGTGCGGAGCGTGAAACAGGGGAGGAGACGATTGTATCCAGATCTCAGTGTGCTGCGCACACCCCCATGTGAAAGTGGGTCAGAGGAAGAGGAGGATGAGGAGGAAGAGCTCGGGAGGCTGTCTCGTCAGCTAGAGAATTTAGCTATAGGAGAAGGGAACAGAAATAAACAGGGGCTCAAGAAAAGCGATCCCCCGGATCCACCGCCGTATGGTGGGGGTGTTTCGGGGAGAGCTTTCAATGCCCTAACATGAAGGGCTATTAACGCTGAGATGGGTCTTGCTTATCCAGTTTTTCAGGATGACAATAGGGGAAGATTCCATGAACCCTTAGATTTTAAAATTGTGAAGACCCTCAGCAGCAGTCTGTCTCTAATCTCCGTTCCTGTTTCTTTTGGCTAATGTTACATTACAGGGGATGCTTAATTGTTCTAATATTACCTCTTATTTGTCTGAGTGTTGGAATGGTTCTTGGACTGTAGCAGTGGTTATGAAAATTCCAACTTTTGTCCCAATCCCAGTCATTGCGGACCCAGATAAATTCCCCATTGTTGAGCTACTTAGAGTCCGCAGGGATTTTGGAATTACAGCAGCTATAGTGACAGCTGTGGCAGTGTCTGCTGATGCAGCGGTTACGGCCGGAGTGGCCATGGCCAGTCAAGTACAAACTGCTGCCACCATTAATCAAGTTGTTCAACAAACTTCCACCATACTTGAATCCCAAAATACAATTAATCAACATATTTTGTCAGGGATTTTAGCTGCCAACCAAAGAATAGATTTACTCCAAGCTCAGGTAGAAGAATTGGCTGACTTGGTGCTTTTGGGTTGTGTTGACCAACATGCACATTTATGCATAACCTCTGTCAGATTTAATGATTCCAGGAATGCCTCCAGCATCATTGGCGAATATTTGGCCGGAAATTGGTCCATGGCAGCGGAAGACATGATCCAGTCTCAACTAACCCAGATAGCTGTCTTGAATAGTACCCTAGTCGAACCAGTGACTTTGGGTCAATTCACCAGTTGGCTATCCTCTGCCTTTTCCTTCTTCAAAGAGTGGGTGGGGGTAGGCATTTTTGGTGCAATGTGTTGCTTCAGTATGTTCCTCTGTTTGTGGTTTCTCTGTCGCCTTAAGGCCCACAGTGCTCACAATAAGGCTATGATCATACAAGCTCTTGCAGCTTTAGAAAATGGCAACTCGCCTCAAGTCTGGCTTGCACATCTTAAACAGTAAACCTTTGACATGGTCGTTACACCCCAAGTTATTATAACATTGCACTGGGATCGACATGACTTTCTTTGTTATTCTCTTAGTGTTGGAAAGCCCTTGCACTCTGCCGGTCTTACTGCCATTGCACGCAGATGGGTTTCCACACTAGTGCTTTTCTATCGTCTTAAAGTCCGTGCCTTTCTTTCAGGGTGCTCTCAACTTGTTTGTCATTATAAACAGCCACAGTTCAGCCTCAGCTATCCCCCTTCGTCCACCATCGTCACGATACAGGATGCGAGGCAAGGCACTGCACTTGAGTGATCCTTGATGTGGACCTCAAGGAGAGCATGTCCTATTGCATGCGGGTTAGACGCGTCCACGCCCCGCCCCATGAAAAAAGGCGTCGGCTGATATGGCCTCAGATCTGGGGAAGGGCCCTCCTTAGGACTGAGCCATACTATGCAGCCACTTCTGCACAGTGGGATAGGACCTCTACTCTCGCCTGTATTGTTTTAAGAAAACAGAAAGGGGGAACTGTGGTGAGCCGCTTCTGCCGTTTCTGCAGACTATGGTCGCCATTACAAGATGGCGCTGGCTCCGCTGTGGTCTCTGACAAACAACTCCTTATTTGGGAGAGTTGGCGCATGGTTTTTCACCACCCTATGAGAAAGCTCCACGTGGCAGCTTCGCATTGGGGCTTGAGATGCTTTATTAAGGCTGGGAGGGGCATCCGAGAGAGAGAAGAAGAAATATCAAGGGCCTGAATAAACTGCTGAAAGAAGATTCCTGAGTTGCGTCTTCCTTGCGGGCAAGGGGTCGCGACAAACCTAGTTATAAATATCATCCTAATATTAAACCTAACCCTAACACTAGACCTACCCCTACCCCTACTCCTAACCCTAAATGTAACCCTAGTTCTTACATTTTCCATTGCCATAACATTAGCCCTAACCCTAACACAAAAATTAGCCCTAATCTGAGCCCTAAACTAGATTTAACCCAAACCCTAACCCTAACTCTAGCCTAAAACTAGCTCTAAGCTTATTCCTTACCCAAAGTGAAACCCTAGCCCTAATTGTAACCCTAGACCTATCCCTAATCCTTAAGCTAACCCAAACACTAACCCTATTAATAGTCATAACCCTACCCTCACTATAACTCTAACCCTATTCCAAACCCTAATGTTAACTCTGACCATTTTTTGACCCTAACACTAATCCTGGGTCTAAACATGGCTCTAACTTTAGACCAAACCCTAAGACTAGCCCTAGACATAAACCAAATCCGAAATTTAGACTTAACTCTAGTCCTAGACCTAAACAAAAATCTATCCCTAGCCCTTAAAGTAACCCTTAATCGAACACAAGCACTAACCCTACCCCTAGACTTAAACCTAGTTCTAATTCTGGCTGTAACCCTAACTTTAACTCTAACCCAAACACTTGATTAGTTCTAATCCTAGCTCAAAGCCTAAACCTTATCCTAAACATAAACCTACACCTATCCCTAAATATACCCCTAACACTAGCCCTAATCCTAAACTTAACCCTAGCCCTAAACCTAGCTCTAAAACTACCCATTACCCTAAAACTAAACCTAAACCTATTGATAACCCTAGGCCTAACCCTAACCCTAAACCTAACCAGAAAACTAACACTAGACCAAACCCTAAACCTCACACTCACCATAGACCTAACCATAGCTCAAACCCTAACCTAATGCTAAACTAATACTCGCTATAGTCCTAAACAAAGCTCAAACCCTAACCCTTACCATAAACCTAAACATAACCATAGCCCTAACCCTAAACCTCAATCTAACACTAACCATGACCCTATGCTTACATCCTACCGTATCCATTACTCTAAACCTAAACCTACCCCTAATGATGATGCTAGCCCTAATCCAACCGTAACCCTATCCATACTCTAAACTTATCCCTAGACCTAACTCTAAACCTAACCCTCGCCCTAGCCCTAACCCTAGCTCTTATGCTAAACATAACCATAACAATAACCGTAGTTCTAACCCTAACCCTAACTCAAGACCTATTACTAACAATAACCTTAGTTCTAACCCTATCCATTATCCTAACCATTACCCTTACCCTGATGATAACCATAGGCCTAACACAAACCCTATCACTAAACCTAACCCTATCAATTACCGTAAACCTAACCTGAACCCTAAAAAAAAAAAAAACCTATCATTACCCTAACCGTGCCTAATGCTTATTTGAGCCCTAACACTAAACCCTAACCTCAACCAAACTCTAACCTGATCCTGACCCTAATAATTCCCCTAGATCTAAACCTGACCCTTAGCCCTAAACCTAACCCTTACACTAGACATAGCCACAAACCTAATCCTAAACTCTCCTCTCCTCAACCGAAACACCACACCTGACATTAGCCCTAGCCCTAATCCTAGCCCTAACCCTAACAAAAACCCCAGCTCTTATCCTAGCCCTAAATCTAGATTAATCTTAACCCTAGCCCTAACCCTAGCTCTAACCCCAATACTAAACCTAGCCCTAATCTTAGCGATAATTTCACACTATCTTTAAACCTAACCATAACCCTAGATCTAAGAATAATATAACTCTCACACTAGCCCTATCACAAGTTCTAACCCTATCCCTTAATGTAACCCTAACCCTAGCCCTAAATTTAGTCCTAAACGTTGCCCTATCCATAGCCCAAGCAACAACCTTTGATCATAATCTATCTCTAAATCTAACCATAACCCGAAGACTAGCCCTAACAGTAAACCTAAAACTAGCACTAATCCTAGCCCTAGCTCTATAAAAACAACCGGGCCATAAGCTCTATCCCTAACCCTTAAACTAAACCAAACCCTAACCATACACATACCCCTAACCCTAGCCCTAATTCAAGTTTTAAGCTGAACCCTAAAACTAAACCTGACACTGACTCTGACACTAACACTAATCGTAGCTCTAAACATCACCCTAATCCTAACACTAACCCTAACACTAAACCTAGCCCTAATCTTAACCCTAAAATTAGCCCTAATCGTAACCCTTGTAGTTACATTAGTCGTAATCCTAACCCTATCACTAACTTAACGCAAATCCTAGCCCTAACCTGAGCTTTAAACCTAACCCTAACCCTAGCCCTAGCCCTATTCATAACCATAACCCTAGCCATAAACCTATACATTACCATAACAATAACCCTAACCCTAATACTAACCCTAGGCCTAAACCTATCTAAACTCTAATCCTATCCCTATCCATTTCCTTAAACCTAACATGAACCCTAATTCTAAGCCTATCATTACTCAAACCCTTACCCTAATGCTTACTCAACCCAAAACTTTAAGCCTTAACCTATTTAAAACCCTAACCTTGACCTTCACCTTAATAATACCCCTAGCCCTAAACCTGACCATAATCATAAACCTAAGCTTTACACTAGATGTACCCATAATCCGAACCCTAAAACTATCTTTAAACATAATTCTAGACTTGAAATTAGCCATACTCCTAATCCTAGCCCTAATCCTAAAACAAACCCTAGCCCTCATCCTCGCCCTAAACCTAGACTTAATAATAACCCTAATCCTAACCCTTATTCTAAACATCACCCTACCTCTAAAACTAGCATAAAACCATCCCTTACCCTAAACTAAATCCTAAATCTAACCCTAATTCGATGCTTAAGCTGAACACTAACCATAGACCTAATCCTAGCCCTAATTAAGCTCTATCCCTAACCCTAACCCTAACCTTAGCCGTAAGATTAACAATAATTCTCACACTAGCCCTATCACTAGTTCTAATCCTAGTCTTTACCATAACCCTAGCCTAGCCCTAGCCCTTGCCCAATCCTTAGTCCTAGTCCTAAGCCTAAACCTAAGCCTCATACTAACACTAAACCTAATCCTAATGCTATTCATAAAACTAGCCCTAACCCTACCACTAGCATTAAAACAAAAATAAGCAATAGTCCTAACTCTAAATCTAACTTAAACCAAACCTTAACACTACACCTAGACGTAACCATAGCCTTAATTCGAGTCCTAACCCTGACCTTAAAAGTATACCTGACACTGGTTCATATGCTAAACTCACCGTAGCTTCAAACACCATCCTAAACATAAACCAAAACTTAACAGTGACCCTTGCCCTTATTTGAGTCCTAACCATAACCCTGACACTGACTCATATCCTAAAACTAACCCTAGCTCTAAATATCATCCTAAACTTAAATTTAACCCTAATACTAAAACTACACCTACCTCTAACCCTAACCCTAAAATTAACCCTAATTGTAACCCTAGTTCTTATATTAGTGATTGCCCTAACCCTAGTCCTAACCCTAACACAAACTAGCCCTAATCTGAACCCTAAACCTAACTTTAACCTTAACCCTACCCTAACTCTAGCCCTAACCCTAGGTCTAAAACTATTCCTTAGCCTAAGTGAAACCCTAACCCTAATGGTAAACCTAGACCTATCCCTAATCCTTAGGCTAACCAAAATTCTAACCCTATTAATAGTCCTGACCCTAACCCTCATTCTACCTCTAATCCTATCCCAAACCCTTTCTCTAACCCTGACTGTTATTCTGACCCTAACACAAACCCTAAGTCTAAAACTGACCCTAAACCTAGAGCACACCTTAACACTGGCCATACCGCTAACTTATACCTAAACCTAACCCTAACCCTAGCCCTAACACTAACTCGAACTCTCACACTATCCCTATCCCTGGTTCTAAGCCTATCCATTACCATAACCCTAACCCTAGCCCTAACCCTTGCCCTATCCTTAGTCCTAGCCCTAACCCTATTTCTAACCCTACCTTCAAATCTAACCCTAACCCTAGGCCTAAGCCAAACACTAAAACCAGCCCTAACCCTAATGCTAATCGTAAAACTAGCCCTAACCCTAACACTAGCAGTAAAACAAACTGAACAATAGCCCTAATCATTAACCTTAACTTCAACCAAAACTTAACACTAAACCTACACCTAACCATAGCCTTAATTCGAGTCCTAACCCTAACCTTAAATCTAACCCTGGCCCTGACTCATATCCTAATGCTCACCCTAGCTCTAAACACCCTCCTAATCTTAAACTGGAATCTAAATGTAAACATATTCCTCATTCGAGTCCTAACCATAATCCTGACCCTGACTCATATCCTAACACTAACCCTAGCTCTAAATATCATCCTAATCTTAAACCTAACCCTAACACTAGACCTACCCCTAACCCTAACCGTAAAACTAACCCTCATTGTAACCCTAGTTCTTACATTAGCGATTTCTTTATCATTAGCCCAAATCCTAACCCAAAAACTAACCCTAATCTGAGCCCTAAACCTAGATTTAACCCTAACCCAAACTCTAGCCCTAACCCTAGCTCTAAGTCTATCACTTACTCTATGAATAACCCTAACCCTAATGGTAGCCCTAGACCTATGCATACTCCTTAGGCTAACCCAAATCCTAACTTTACTAATAGTTCTGATCCTAGCCCTCATTCTAGCTCTAATCCTATCTCAAACCTGAACGCTAACAATGACCCTTATCCTGACCCTAACACAAACCCTAGTTCTAAACCTGACCCTAACACTAGACTAAAAGCTAGCACTAGCCCTGAACCTAAACTTAATCCTAAATCTAGCCTTATATCTTGCGTTATACCTAAACAAAAACCTAGTCCTAAGCCTAACAATAACCCTTATTCTAACACAAACAATAACCCTACCCCTAGACCTAAACCTACTCCTAATTCTGGCTTTAACCCTAACTTGAATTCTAACCCAAACACTGATTCTGCCTTTAACAGGAAACCTACTTCTAAACCTGACACTAACTGAAAATCTAAACCTAACACTAGATCTTGGCATATCCCTAACCCTAAAACTATCCCTAATCATAATGCTAGCTCTTACGTTACCCACAGCTTTAACCCTAGGCCTAAAGCTAATGCAAAACATAGAGCTAATCCCAGGCCTTAACCTAGCCCTAAGCATAACCCTAACCCTAACCATAGCCCTAACCCAAACCTAACCCTCACCTTAGTCCTAACCCTATCTCAAAATCTAACCCTTACTGTAAACATAAACCTAGAACTATCCCTGAATGTAAGCCTACACCTAATCCTAATCCTAACCTTAACCCTAGCCCTAACCCTAGCTCTAAACCTACCCATTACCCTAACCATAATCTTAATTGTAACCCTAGCCTTAACCCTAACCATAATCCTAACCCTAAACAGAAAACTAACCCTAGACGTAACCCTAAACTAATACTCACTATAGTCCTAACCATAGATCGATCCCTAACCCTTACCATAAACCTAAACATAACCATAGACCTAACCCTATCCTTAAACTTAAATCTAGCCCTGTCCCTAACCCTAAACCTACATCTAACTGTATTTATTACACTAACCCTAACGCTAAACTTACTTATTAACATTCCCCTAACCCTAACCCTAAACCCACCGTAATCCTATTCCTAAACATAACCCTTGCTCTAAACCTAATCATAGCTCAGAACCTAACTCTTACACTAAACATAATACTAACTCTAACCCTAGTTCTAACCCATACCCTAACACTAACCCAAGACCTAATCCTAACCATAAATCTGGCTATAAACTTATCTCTAACTGTACCCATTACCCTAATCATAACCAATACCCTAATGCTAATTCTAGGCCTAAACTTATCTCAAGACCTAATCCTAACCATAACCCTAGACTTAAACTTAACTCTAACTCTAACCATTACCCTAAACATAACTCTTTCCCTAATGCTAACCCTAGGCCTAACCCTAAACCTATCACTAACCCCAACCCTATCAATTACCTTAAACCTAACCTGAACTCTAAATCTAACCCTATCATTACCCTAACTGTAATCCTAATGCTAATTTGAGCCCTAACCCTAAACTCAAACCTAAAAGAAACCCTAACCATGACTCTGACCCTAATAATTCACCTACCTCTAACCTAACCTTTACCCTAAACCTAAACTTTACATTAGACCTAGCCAAAACCTAACCATAAAATATCCATAAACATAACCCTAGACCTGACATTAGCCCTAGATATAATCCTAGCCCTAACCTAAACACAAATGCTAGCCCATATTAGCATTAGACATAGCCTTAATCATAACCCTATCTTTAAACCTAGGCCTAGCTTAAAACCAATCCTATCCCTAATCTTAGACCTAACTTAGCCCTATCCCTAACCCTAACCCTAACCCTAGCCCTAAAACTAAGACTAACTCTCTCCCTAGCCCTAAAACTACCTCTAACCCTATCCCTTACTGGAATTCTAAACCTAGCTCTAATCCTAGGCCTAACCCTAGCCATTTCCTTAGCCCTAGCCCTAACCTTGGATCTAAACTTAACACTAAATCTAACTCTAATGCAAAGCCTAAGCCTAAACCTAACACTAACCCTAACCCTAACATAATGCTACTCCTAAAAATAGCCCTAACTCCAGGCCTAGCCCCTATACAAAACCGAGCCATATCGCTAACCCTAACCCTTAACCTAAACCAAATCCTAACCTGACACCTACACCTAACCCTAGTCCTAACTCTAGTTTTAAGAAGAACCCTAAAATTAGCCCTAACCCTGATTCTGATGCTAACACTAACCCTAGCTTTAAACATCACCCTAAACATAACACTAGACCTAGCCCTAACCCTAAAACTAGCCCTAATTGGAACTCTAGTACTTACATTAGCCATAACCCTAACCGTAGCCCTAACTTAACCCAAAACCTAGCCTAATATGAGACCTAAACCGAGCTTTAAATGCTAACCCTAACCTTAATGCTAAACCTAGCACTAAGAATAACTATAAACTTAGCTCTAATCCTAGCTCTAACCCTATCCATTACCCTAATCATAATCCTAATGCTAATACTAATCTTAGGATTAAACATTACCATATCCCTAATCCTAACACTATCCATTACCCTATCTTAACTTGAAACCTAGAGCTAACTATATCATTACCCTAATCCTAAACCTATGCTAATTTGAGCCCTAAATTTAAACCTTAACCTATCCCAAACACTAATCACGACCCTACCCCAAACAATACCCTTAGCTCTAAACCTGACCCTAACCCTAAACCTAACCTTTACACTACATGTAACCTAACCCTAAACTATCTTTATCTGTAAATCTGGACCTGAAATTAGCCCTAGCCCTAAACCTAGCCCTAAACCTAGCCTTAATCCTAACCCGAACCATAACCTGAGGTTTAACTCTAATTCTAACCCTAGCCCTAAACTTACATATAACCTCATCCCTTACCCTAAACCTAACCATAACCCTAAATCTAAACATAATATTAAACATAACCATAACCCTTATCCTAACCCTAGTCCTAACCCTAACACTAAGCCTAGCACTAACCCTAATTTAGTCCTATCCTAACCCTAAACTTACCCTTAAGACTAACTCTAACGATTACCCTAGCCCTAGCCCTAGTTCTATCCTTAGCCCTAGCCCAACCCTGGATCTAAACCTAACTCTAAATTTAAACCTAATTCTAAATTTAACCATAACAATAATCCTAAACAAAACCTAACACTATCCCTAACAATAATGCTAACTCTAAAACTTGCCTTACCCCTAGCCCTAGCCTTAAAACAAAACCAAGCCATATGCCTAACCCTAACCCTTAACCTAAACCAAACCATAAACCTACACCTAGCCCTAACCGTAACTCTAAAAATAACCCTGACCCTGACACTGATCGTAACACTAATCCTAGCTCTAAACATCTAAATTAAACCTAACACCAGAACTAGCCTTAACCCTAACCTTAAAACTGGCCCTAATCATAACCCTAGTTCATACATTAGTCATTGTCATAAACCTAGCCCTAACCCTAACACAAATCCTACACCTAATTCTAGTTCTAACCCTAGCTTAGACCCTAATCTAAACCCTAACTACCTGTATCCCTAACCCTAACCTGAGCCCTATCCCAAGCTCTAACCTTATCCCTTACCATAAGACAAACCCTAAATCAAATGCTAACCCTAGTCCTAACCATAATCCTTAGCTTAACTTAAACACTAACAGTATTACTAGTCCTAACCCTAGTCCTCATTCTAGTTCTAACCCTAACCCTGATCCTTATTCTGATCCTAACAGTAACTCTAGGTCTAAATCTGACCCTAACCCTAAATCAAACCCTAACACTAGCCCTACCGGTAAGCCTATTCCTATACCTGACCATAACACTAGATCTAGACCCAAAACTAATCCTAAATATAGCTATAATTCTAGGTCTAGTCCTAAACAAAAACCCTAGCTCTAGCCATAACAATAACCCTTAACCTAAAATAAACACTTACCCTACCCCTAGACCTAACACTGGTCCTAAACTGGCTCTAACCCTAACCCTAATCCTATCCAGAACACTGACCCTGACCCTAACATTAACCTATCTCTAAACCTGACCCTAACCCAAAACCTAGTCCTAATACTAGACCTAGCCATAACCCTAACCCCAATATTAGCCCTAAACATAACCCTAGCCCTAACCCTAATTTAACCCTAATCTTAACCCTACAGTAGCCGTAACCCTAACCATAGTCCTCACTCTACCCTAAACCTAATACAAAACCTAGCCATAATCCTAGGCCTAAACTTAGCCCTAAGCATAACCCTAACCTAACCCTAGCCCTAACATTAACACTTGCCTTAGACCTAAACCTAGCTCAAAGCCAAACCCTTACCCTAAACATTAGCCTAGCCCTATCCTAAACCATAACCCTAACCCTAGCTCTTATCCTAACCTTAATCCTAGCTCAAACTTTAGTTCTAAACCTGTCAATTACCCTAACCCTAATTATAACCCTATCCCTAACACTAAACCTAACCCTAAACATAAACGATCCCAAGACCTAAACATAAATCTAAACCTCACAATAGCCCTAACCCTAGCAGAAACATTAAGCCTTACACTGAACCTAATCATAAGAATAGCCCTAAATCATAACCTAACCCTAACCATAACCCTAACCCTAAATCTAACATTATCCATTAACCTAAAACTAACCCTAACTGTAATGAAAACTCTAACCATAACCCAAACCCTAAACAAAACCCTAACCATAAACATCACTAGACCTGAACGTAAACCTAACCATTGCCCAAGCCATTACCCTAGCTCAAACACCAACCCTTACCCTAACCTAACCATAAACCTAGCCCTAAACCTAAGACTTACCATAAACCAAACCCTAGCCCTTTCCTTAAACCTAACTCTAAGTTTAGACTTAATCTAAACCATAACCTACCCCTAACCCTAGCTCTAAATCTATCCATTATACTAAACATAACCCTAACTTAATGCTAACCTTAACCATATTGATGAACCTAACCCATCCATTACCCTAAACCTTATCTGAAACCTAAACCTAACCCTATCCATCACCCTAAACCTAAGCCTAAACCTAACACTAATTCAAGCCCTAAACCTAAACTTTGACCTAAACCAAATATTAACTCTGACCCTAACCCTAATAATACCCCTAACTCTAAACCTGACCCTTACTCTAAACATAGCTCTGACACTAAACCTAGTAATAACCTAACCCTAAAACTATCCTTAATCATAATTCTAGACGTGACATTAGCCCTAGCCTAATTCTAGCACTGAACCTAAAAGAAACCCTAGCCTTAAACTTAGCCTTAATACTAACCTAAACACTAACCCTATCCCTAATCCTAATTCTAACCCTCACCCTAGCCCTAAAGCTAGGTATAACCCCATCCGTTACCCTAAACTTAATCCTAAACCCAATGTTAATCCCCAAACCAGTCCTACCCCTGGGCCTATCCCTAACACTAACCTTAGCCCTAATCCTAGCCCTATTTTAGTCCTAACCCTAAACCTAACCCTAAGCCTAGTCCTAAATCTATACCTAACTCTCATCCTAGCCATTTCCTTAGTTCTAACCCTATCCCTTACTGTAACACTAACCCTAGCCCTAACCCTAAACCTGGATCTAAACCTAACTCTAAATCTAACCCTAAACCTAAGCCTACACCTCATCCTAACACTAGCCCTAATCCTAACACTAATTCAAAATCTAGCCCTAACCATAGCCCTAGCCCTAAAACAAAACTGAGCCATAGCCTTAACACTAATCCTAACCCATAGAAGTCAAGATGAAGTGAAACCTTAAAACACAAACTATTCCTGACAGCAAACCTTGAACTGAGAAGGCCCAACCTGGGAAACATGGTAATGCTAGGTAAAAGATGAATCCTGACCGGTATCAAATAAATTTGAACAAAACTAACCCGAATATTAGTTCTAAACCTAGCCCTAACCCTAATCCTAAAACTAAGCTTTTCCTGTTTATAGAGCTTGATCATAAAAGTCCCAAACGTGGGGTGCCTATTAGGGCAAGGTAACATATGAATCCTGCCCAGTATCAAAAATTTTGACCAATAATTGGGGAAGGTGTTTTAGTTCATGCCTATTTTCCCTGTTTTCTCCTAAAGTGCTCTTGGATAAATTGTTTTTTCATGCTTCAGCTTAAGGTACTTTCACAAGGAAGAAACCAGAGCATGCCCACAGCGAAGTGATTGAGTGTGTGAAGTTTCATGCACCTAGCACCAACCCTGTTTGATTGCCAGCTCCATTTCCATTCACACCTATAGGCCATAATGTAGTGAAAACTAAAAATTCAAACTGTTCCTGACACTGAACCATTGAACCTTGAAGGCCCAAAACATGAGAAGCCTACTAAGGTTGGTCAAAGATGAATCCTGTAAAGTATCAAAGTAATCTGACCAAAATAATTCAGACCTCTTTCAGTACATGTGTATTTTGCTTGCTCCTAAAGCACTCAGAGATAAAGCTGTTTCTTTCTACTTCAGCTAAGGGATACTTCACAGGAAACAAATCAGAGAATGTTCACTGAGAACTGATTGAGTATGTGAAGTTTCAAGCAGCTAGCACAAACCCTGTTTGATTTCCAGCTTCATTTCCATTCACCCCTATAGGGCAAAAAGAAGAGAAACATGAAAATTGAAACTGTTCCTGAGATAAAACCCTTTGACATAGGAGGCCCAAACATTTGGAGTATAGTCAAAATAGGAAAAAAGTGAATCCTGCCAGTATCATAGAAATTAAAAAAAAAAAAAAAAAACTAACTCTAACCCTAACACCTGGTCTAAACCTAGTCCTAACAGTAAGTCTAACCCTAAACCTAATATGTTTATAGAAACTTTGATCATAGATGTTTCAAAATTGGGGAGTTTAGTGGGGCAAGCTTACAGATGAATCATGGGCAGTTTCAAAGAAATCTGACAAAAAAATGAGGGAGCTATTTCAGTACATGCATATTTCCCTGTTTTTTCCTAAAGTGTTCTCAGATAAATTTGTATTGCATGGTTCAGCTTATAACTAATTTCACAAGGAACAAATCATAGAGTGCCCACAGAGAACTGATTGAGTGTGTGAAGTTTCAAGCAGCTGGCAACAACCCTGTTTGATTTCGTGCTCCATTTCTCTTCAACAAAATAGTTCAAAATAAAGTGAAACCTTAAAATACAAACTGTTCCTGATAGCAAATGATTGAACCGAGAAGGTCCAAACCAGGGAACATTGTGAGGCTAGGTAAAAGATGAATCCTGCCCAGTATCAAAGATATATGAAAAAAACTGACTCTAACCCTAGCACTAGGTTGAAACCTAGCCCTTACCCTAACCATAAACCTAACCCTAATCTGTTTAGAGAACCTTTTTTCATAGAAGTCCCAAACTAAGGGAGACTAGTGGGGCAACCTAACAGATGAATCTTGTGCCGTATCAAAGAAATCTGACCAAGTAATTTGGGGAGGTAGTTCAGTGCATGTATATTTCCCTGTTGTCTCCTACAGTACTTTCAGATAAAGATGTTTTACATGCTTCAGCTTTGGGAAAAGTTCACAAGGAAGAAATCAGAGTGCCCACATAGAACTGATTGAGTATGTGCAGTTTTAAGCAGTGAGGACCAACCCTGTTTGATTTCAAGTTCCATTTACATTTACCCATATAGGTTAAAATGAAGGAAACCTTAAAATACAAACTGATCTGGACAGGGATAAGGCCCAAACCTGGGGAAAATAGTAAGGCTAGGTAAAAGACGAATTATGCCAAATATCAAATGAATTTGAACAAAATTCACTCTAACTCTAACACTAGATGTAACCCAATCCTAACCTAATTCTAACCTGTTTAGAGTACCTATGATCATAGAAGTCCCAAATTGGGAAGCCTAGCAGTGCAACTTAACAGATGAATATTGTGTAGTACAAAAGAGATTTGACTAAAAATTGGGGGAGATATTTCAGTACATTCATATTTCTGTTTTTTTCTTAAAGTGCTCATGAATAAATTGTTTTTCATGCTTCAGCTTAAGGTACTTTCACAAAGAAAAAACAAACAGTGCCCACAGAGAGGTGATTGAGTGTGTGAAGCTTCATGCAGCTAGCACCAACAATGTTTGATTTCCAGCTCCATTGCATTCACACCTACAGGCCATAATGAAGTGAAACCTAAAAATTCAAACTGTTCCTGACACTGAACCATTGTACCTGAAGGCCCAAACTTGGGTAGCCTACTAAGGCTAGGTCAAGGATAAATCCTCTACAGTATCAAATTAATCCAACCAAAAAACATTTGAAGCTCAGGACATGGGTATTCTGCTTGCTCCTAAAGCACTCAGAGATAAAGCTGTTACATTCTACTTCATCTTAGGGCTACTTCCATTGCAAACACCAGATTATGCTTACTGAAAATTGATGGAGTGTGTGAAGTTTCAAGCAGCTAGCCCAAACCATTTTCGATTACCAGCTTCATTTGCATTCACCCCTATAGGGAAAAAGGAAGAGAAACATGAAAATTGAAACTGTTCTGGAAGGCAAAACCTTTTACGTAGGAGGCCCAAACATTTGGAGTATAGTCAAAATAGGAAAAAGATGAATCCTGCACAGTGTCATAGAAAAATTTGAAAACAAAACTAACTCTTACCTTAACACTAGGTCTAATGCTAGTCCTAGCACTAACTTTTAACAGTAACCTTAACCTGTTTAGAGTCCCTTTGATCCTAGAAGTCCCACATTGGGGAGCCAAGTTGGGTAGGCTAACAGATGAATCTTTCACAATATCAAAGAAATCTGACCAAATAATTGGGGAGGTACTTCAGTACATGCCTATTTCCCTGCTTTATTCTAAAGTGCTCTCACATAAAGTTGCTTTGCATGCTTCAGCTTAGGGCTACTTTTACAAGGAAAAAAAAACAGAGAATGCCCATAGAAAACTGATTGAGTGTGTGAGGTTTGAAGTAGCTAGCACCAACCCTGTTGGATTTCCAGCTCCATTTCCATTTACATGCATAGGTAAAAATGAAACCAAAACTTAAAATACAAACTGTTCAGGAGAGCAAACCCTTCACCCAAGAGGCCCAAACATAGAGAATATAGTAATGCTAGGTAAAAGTTGAATTATGCCCAGTATCAAAGATTTTTGAAAAAAACTAAATTTAACAAAACACTATATTCAAACCTTGCCCTAACCTAGTACTAAATCTAACCTGTTAAGAGAACCTTTGATCATAAAAGTTTTTTTTTTTTTTTTTTTTTTTAAATTAGTTGTTCAAAACATTAGTGGGTCAAGCTTAAAGATGAATCCTCCACAATATCAAAGAAATCTGACCAAATAATTGGGGGAGGTATTTCAGTACATGCACATTGCCCTGTTTTCCCCTAAATTACTATTGGATAAAGTTGTTTTGCATGCTTCAGCTTATGGCAACTTTTACAAGGAAGAAACCAGAGAGTGCCCACAGACAACTAATTGAGTATGTGAAGTTTCAACGAGCTAGCACAAACCCTCTGATTTCCAGCTCCATTTTCATTTACCCATAGAGGTCAAAATGAAGTGAAACATTAAAAACAAACTATTCCCAACAGCGAACTATTGAACAGAGAAGGCCCCAAACTGGGGCACATAGAAGGCAAGGTAAAAGATAAATCTTCCAAGTATCAAAGAAATTTGAACAAAATAGAACTCTCACTCTAACACTAACTCTAAAGCTAGCCCTAACCCTAACTGTAACACTAACACTTACCTGTTTAGAGAACCATTGATACTAGAAGTGCCAACCTTGGGGAGCCTAGTGGAGCAAGCTAAAAGACAAATACTACACAGAACCAAAGAAATCTGATCAAATTGATGGGAGACTTATTTCAGTACATACATGTTTCTGTTTTCTTCTTAAGGGCTCTCGGATACAGTTTCTTTTGCATGCTTCATCTTTGGCCTACCTTCAAAAGAAAGAAACCAGAGAGTGCCCATTGAGAACTGATTTTGTGAAGTTTCAAGCACCCCCTGCCAACCCTGTTTGATTTCCAACTCAATTTTCATTCATATCAATAAGCCATAATGAAAGGAAACCTTAAAATACAGACTGTTCCTGACAGCGAACCATTGAACCGAGAAGGCCCAAACCTGTGAAGCACAGTAAGTCGAATCCTGACCAGTATGATAGAAATTTTAAGAAAACTTGTGCCACATGGGTGCTCTCAGCTCAGATGGAAGGCTTGGCTGTGCAGTTTCTCTGGGCACAGACAGCAGTGTCAGCCGCATGGGTGCTCTCTGTGCAGATGAAAGGAAGTACAGAACACAGAGGCTTAGTTTGAGAGTCAAAAGACGGATCTCTGGACACAGCACAAGGTCACTCCAGAACCACCTACCTCACAAAACACCATTCATGGGTAATAGATGGAATCCATCTTGCAAATCTTGTTAGGATTAGGGCTAGTGTTAGTGTGAGGTTTAGGATTAGGCTTAGGGTTATTTTTAGAGTTAGGTTTAGATCTAGGCTTTGAGCTAGGGGTGAGGATAGGGCTAGGATTAGGGCTAAGTTTAGGGCTAGGTATACGGTGATGGTAAGGGATAGGTTTAGAACTAGGTATAAGGCTAGGGAGAGATTTTGAGTTAGTCTTAGGGTGAGGGTTAGGTTTGGGTTAGGGATAGAGCTAAATTAGGGCTGGGATTAGGACTAGGGTTAGTGTTAGGAGTAGGCCTAGATTTAGGGCTAGGGTTAGTGTTAGGGTTAGGATTAGGGTTAGGTTTAGGTTAAGGGATGGGATTATAGCCACTTTTAGGGCTAGGATGAGGATTAGACTTAAGGTTATGGTTAGGGATAGGTTTATGATTAAGGTGAGGTTTATGTCTAGGATGTGGGCTAAGTGTTGTGTTAAGATTAGGATTAGGATTAGAGCTAGGGCTAATGTCAGGTCTAGGGTTACAGTTAGAGAGAGTTTTAGTGTTAGGTTTATAGCTAGGTCTATTGTAAGGGACAGGTTTCTTGTTAGGGTCAGGATTAGAGCTATGGGTATTATTAGGGTCAGGGTCAGGATTAGGATTTTTATTAGATTAAGGTTTAGGGTTAAGGCTCCAGTTATCATTATGGTTAGGAATAGGTTAATGATAGTTTTAGGTTTAGAATTAGGGATAGGGTTAGGTTTACTCCTAGGGTTGTGGTTATATCAATGAATAGAGTTAGAGATAGGGTTAGGGCTAGGGTTATGATTTTGATTAGGGCTAGGTTTAGGATTAGGTTTACTGTTAAAACTCGGTTTAGGGCTTGGATTTGGGCTTGGTTTAGGGTTAACATAATGGTAGGGTTTGGGGTAAGGCTCATGTAAGTACCAGGGTGACAATTAGGGTTAAATTTAGGGTTAGGGTTAGTGGTAGATCTAGTGTTAAGTTTAGGGTTAGGGTTAGGGTGATGTTTAGACTAGGGTTAGTATTATGGTCAGAGTCATGGTCAGTGTTGTAGTTTTCAGATTAAAACTAGAATTAAAGCTATGGTTAGGTTTAGGGTTAGGGTATGGTTTAGGTTAAGTGTTAGGGTTAGGGCTATGGCTCGGTTTTGTTTTAGGGCTAGTATTAAAGTTAGATTTAGAATTAGGGTTAGGGTTAGGGTTAGACTTAGGGTTAGGGTTTGATTTAGAGTTAAAATTAGATCTAGGCTAGGGCTAGAACTAATGATAGAGGTAGGGTTAAGGCTAGGGTTAGGGCTAGGATTAGGGTTCCAGTAAGGGATGGGGTTAGAACTAGGGATAAAGCTAGGGTAAGAGTTAGATTTAGTCTTAAGGCTAGGGTTAGTGCTAGGGTTCGGAATAGGACTAAATTAGTGCTGAGATTAGGTCTAGGGTTAGTTTTGGGTTTAGGCCTAAAGTTAGGTTTAGTGATAGGATTAAAGCTAGGTTTAGGGCTAGGATAAGGGCTGGGCTTGTGTTAGGTTTAGGGCTAGGATAAGGGCTATAGCTAATGTCAAGTCTAAGCTTACGGTTGGGGATAGTTTTAGAATTAGAGTTATGGCTAGGTCTAGTTTAAAGGTTAGGTTTAGTGTAAAAGTCAGCTTTAGAGTTAGGAGATTTATTAGGGTCAGAGTCAGTGTTACAGTTTGTTTGAGGTTAGGGTTTAGGGTTAGGGCTTGAATTAGCACTAGTGTATGGGTTAGGGTAATGATAGGGTTTGGTTTAGAGTTTACATTAGGTTTAGTGTAATTTTAGGGTTAGGGTTAGTGATAGGGTTAAAGTTAGGCCTAGGTTTCGCATTAGGGTAAGGGTTATGTTTAGTATAATGGATAGAATTAGAGCTAAGTTTAGGGCTAGGGTTAGGGTTAGGATTAGTGCTAGTGACATCATTAGGGATCGGGTTAGGGTTAGGGTAATGTATACAATTAGATGTAGATTTAGGGCTATGTTTAATGTTAGATTGAGGTTTAAGCTTAGAGTTAGGGCTATGGTTATGTTTAGGTTTATAGTAAGGGTTAGGGTTTGAGTTAGGTTAGGTTAGGTCTATGCAAGTGTGAGGTTTAAAGTTAGGTCTATGGTTAGTTTTCCAGTTAGGTTTAGGTTTACCATTAAGCCTAGGATTATCAATAAATTTAGGTTTAGGTTTAGAGTAATGGGTAGGTTGAGAGCTAGGTTTAGGGCTAGGGTTAAGGTTAGGATTAGGGTAGGGTTAGGGTTAGATTGAGGGATAGATGTAGCTTTATGTTTAGAGTAATATTTAGGCTTGGAGCTAGGATTAGGACTAGGCGAGGGTTAGGTTAGGGTTAGCGCTAGGGTTTGGGTTAGGGTTATGCTTAAGGCTTGATTTAGGCCTAGGATTAGCTTTAGGTTTTGTGTTATGGGTTTAGGCCTAGGGTTAGGGCTATGGGTAATGTAAGAGCTAGATTTATGTTGAGGGCTAGTGATAGGGTTAGGGTTATGGCTAGGTCTAGTGTTAGGTTTAGATTTTGGGATAGGGTCAGATTTACAATAGATTTACTTTAAAGGCAGGGTCAGTGTTTGGGTTAGAGTTACTCTTAGGGTTACAGCCAGAATTAGGATTATGTTTAGGTATAGGTTTAGGGTTAGTGTTATAGTTAGGTTAAGGATTATTGTTAGGGCTAGAGCTAGGTTTATGTTTAGGTCTAGGGCTAGAGATAAGGCTAGATTTAGGATTTGGTTTAGGTCTAGGGCTAGGGTTAGGGTTTGGTCTAGGGTTAGGGTCAGTTTTAGACCTAGGTTTAGTGTTAGGGTCAGAATAAGGGTCAGGGTTATTGATAGGGTCAGAGCTAGAATGAGGGCTAGGGTTAGGACTATTAATAGGGTTAGGGTTTTGGTTAGCCTAAGGATTAGAGATAGGTCTTGGGTTACCATTAGTGTTAGGGTTTTTCTTAGGTTAAGGGAGAGTCTTAGAGCTAGGGTTAATTCTAGAGTTAGAGTTAGGGTTAGGGTTAGGATTAAATATATGTTTAGAGCTCAGATTAGGGCTAGTTTTTGTGTTAAGGTTAGGGCTAGATTTGGGCATTGGCTAATGTAAAAGCCAGGATTACATTTAGGGTTAGTTTTACGGTTAGGGTTAGGGGTGGGTCTGGTGTTAGGTTTAGGTTTAAGGTTAGGGCAATATTTAGAGCTAGGATTATTATTAGGATATGAGTCAGCATCAGGGTTAGTTTTAGGGTTAGGGTTAGGACTCAAATAAGGGCTAGGGTTACTGTTAGTGTTCCGTTTAAGGTGAGGGCTGAGGGGACCCGTGCTCCGGAGGAGGGGGACGGAGAGCCGCAGCAGCAGCCGCTTGGGCCCCTGGGGCCTGGCACCGGGCTGAAGAGCTGCGGAGGCCAGGGCGGCTCTGCTACGGTCGCAGACAAGTGCGGACGCTCGTCAGCGCGGCCCAGAGACGGAGGCGACGGCGGCAGGGTTTCATTTCTAGAAATCTGGACTGGAAACAGAAGCAGCAGTTTGTATAATCCCAAGAACTTGCTTATACCAGGAAGCTGTAAGGGCGACACCCAGATCCACGTGAGTCAGCATGTAACAGTGTCCTGGCAAGCGCAGAGAGATCAGTCTCTGACATCTTCAACTGCGCGCGCAGTAGGAAGCCGTCAGAGACTGATCTCAATGCGTCTGCCAGGATCACTAGGCAATGCTGAGCTGACGTGGATCTGGGGTGTACAGCCCTTACAGCTTCCTGGTATAAGCAAGTTCTTGGGATTATACAAACTGCTGCTTCTGTTTCCAGTCCAGATTTCTAGAAATGAAACCCTGCCGCCGTCGCCTCCGTCTCTGGGCCGCGCTGACGAGCGTCCGCACTTGTCTGCGACCGTAGCAGAGCCGCCCTGGCCTCCGCAGCTCTTCAGCCCGGTGCCAGGCCCCAGGGGCCCAAGCGGCTGCTGCTGCGGCTCTCCGTCCCCCTCCTCCGGAGCACGGGTCCCCTCAGCCCTCACCTTAAACGGAACACTAACAGTAACCCTAGCCCTTATTTGAGTCCTAACCCTAACCCTAAAACTAACCCTGATGCTGACTCATATCCTAATAATAATCCTAGCTCTAAATATTGCCCTAACCTTAAACCTAAACCTAACACCAGACCCACCCCTAACCCTAACCGTAAAACTAACCCTAAATGTAATCCTGGCTTTTACATTAGCCAATGCCCAAATCTAGCCCTAACCTTAACACAAAAACTAGCCCTAATCTGAGCTCTAAACATATATTTAATCCTAACCCTAACCCTAACTCTAACTCTAGAATTAACCCTAGCTCTAAGACTCTCCCTTAACCTAAGAAAAACCCTAACACTAATGGTAACCCAAGACCTATCTCTAATCCTTAGGCTAACCAAAACCCTAACCCTATTAATAGTCCTAACCCTAGCCCTCATTCTAGCTCTGACCCTATCAATAACCCTGACCCTTATTCTGACCCTAACACTAAACCTAGGTCTAAAACTGACCCTAACCCTAGACCAAACCCTAACCCTAGCCCTAGACCTAAACCAAATCCTAAATCTAGCCTTATCTCTAGCCCTAGACCTAAACATAAACCTAGCTCTAGCCCTAACAATAATCCTTAACCTAACTATAACACTAACCCTAAACCTATACCTAAACATAATCCTAATTCTGGCTGTAACCCTAAGAGTAACTCTAACCCAAACACTGACCCTGCCTTTAAAGTAAATCTATTGTAAATCTGACCCTATCCCAAAATCTAAACCTAACACTAGACCTAGCCATAACCCTAACCCTATCACTAGCCCTCAACATAAATCTAGCTCTTACATTACCCATAGCCCTAACCCTAGGCCTAAACCCATAACACAAAACCTAAAGCTAATCCTAGGCCTAAATCAAGCCTTAAGCATAACCCTAACCCAAACCCTAGCGCTAACCCTAACCTAACCCTCGCCTAGTCCTAATCCTAGCTCCAAGCCTAAATATTACTCTAAACATAAAGCTACATCTATCCCTCAATCTAACCCTAACCCTACCCTAATCCTAACCTTAACCCTAGCCCTAAACCTAGCTCTCAACCTACCCATTACTCTAAACCTAAACCTAAATTTATTGATAATCCTAGGCTTAATGGTAAACCTAAACCTAACTGGAAAACTAACCATAGACCTAACTTTAAACCTCACACTTGCATAGACCTAACCTAACCTAACTCAAACCCTAACCCTTACTATAAACCTAAACATAACCATAGCCCTAACTCTAAGCTTAAACCTCAATCTAACATTAAACATAGCCCTAAATCTACATCTAATTGTATACATTACCCTAACCCTAACCCGATCCCTAATGATGTCACTAGCACTAATCCTAACCCTAACCCTAGCCCTAAACTTAGCTCTAATTCTATCCATTATACTAAACATAACCCTTACCCTAATGCGAAACCTAGGCCTAACTTTAACCCTATCACTAACCCTAACCCTAAAATTACACTAAACCTAATGTAAACTCTAAACCAAACCCTATCATTACCCTAACCCATACACTAGTGCTAATTCAAGCCCTAACCCTAAACCCTAACCTCAAACAAACTGTAACACTGACTCTGACCCTAATAAATCTCCTAACTCTAAAGCTGACTTTTACACTAAACCTAACCTTTAAACTAGACCTAGCCATAACTCTAATTCTAAAACTATCCCCAACCGTAAGCTTAGACTTGACATTAGCTATAGCCCTTATCCTAGCCCTAAACCTAACACAAGCCCAGCCCTTATCCTAGCCCTAAACCTAGCTTTAATCCTATCACTAAACCTAACTTTAGGCCTAAACCCAAAACTAACCCTAGACCTAATCTCAGCACTAATTTAGTCCTATTCCGAACCCTAGCACTAACCCTAGCCTTAAGACTAAATCTAACTCTTACCCTAGCTTTATCCCTAGTTCTAACCCCATCCCTTACTGGAACCCTAATCCTAGCCCTAACCCTAGCCTTAACCCTACCTCTATCATTAGTTCTAGCCCTAGCCTAGATCTAATTTTAACTCTAAATCAAACCCTAACCCTAAGTCTAACCCTAACCCTAACCCTAATTCTAAATCTAACTTTAATACTAGCCCTAAAACAAAACCGAGCCATAGCCCTAACCCTAACACTTAACCTAAACCATACCCTAACCCTAAACCTAACCATAGCTTTAATTCTAGTTTTAATCTGAAAACTACAACACTGACCATGACTCTGACCATAATACTAACCCTAGTCTAAACATCACCCTAACCCTAACCCTAAACTTAACACTAGATCTACCACTAACCCTAACCCTAAATTTAACCCTAATTGTCACCCTGGTACTTACATGAGCCTTACCCCAAACCCTACCATTATGTTAACCCTAAACCAAGCCCAAATCCAAGCCCTAAACCGAGTTTTAACAGTAAACCTAATCCTAAACCTAGCCCTAATCAAAATCATAACCCTAGCCCTAACCCTATCTCTAACTCTATTCATTGATATAACCACAACCCTAGGAGTAAACCTAACCCTATCCCTAATTCTAAACCTAAAACTATCATTAACCTATTCCTAACCATAATGATAACTGGAGCCTTAACCCTAAACCTTAATCTAATAAAAATCCTAATCCTGACCCTGACCCTAATAATACCCATAGCTCTAATCCTGACCCTAACAAGAAACCTGTCCCTTACAATAGACCTAGCTATAAACCTAACACTAAAATTCTCTCTAACTGTAACCCTAGACCTGACATTAGCCCTAGCTCTAATCCTAATCTTAATCTTAACACAACACTTAGCCCACATCCTAGACATAAACCTCACCTTAATCATAAACCTATCCCTAACCATAACCCTAAGTCTAATCCTCATCCTAGTCCTAAAAGTGGCTATAATCCCATACCTTAACCTAAACCTAACCCTAATCCTAACCCTAACACTAACCCTAGCCCTAAATCTAGGCCTACTCCTAACACTAACCCTAGTCCTAATCTCAGCCCTAATTTAGCTCTATCCCTAACCCAAACCTAACCCTCACCCTAAGACTAACTCAAAATCTCTCCCTAGCCTTATACCTAGTTCTAAACCTATCCCTTACCATCACCGTATACCTAGCCCTAAACTTAGCCCTAATCCTAGCCCTATCCTCACCCCTAGCTCAAAGCCTAGATCTAAACCTAACTAAAAATAACCCTAAGCCTAATCCTAAACCTCACACTAACACTAGCCCTAATCCTAACAAGATTTGCAAGATGGATTCCATCTATTAACCATGAATGGTGTTTTGTGAGGTAGGTGGTTCTGGAGTGACCTTGTGCTGTGTCCAGAGCTCCGTCTGTTGACTCTCAAACTAAGCCTCTGTGTTCTGTGCTTCCTTTCATCTGCACAGAGAGCACCCATGTGGCTGACACTTCTGTCTGTGCCCAGAGAAACTGCACAGCCGAGCCTTCCATCTGAGCTGAGAGCACCCATGTGGCACAAGTTTTCTTAAAATTTCTATGATACTGGGCAGGATTCACCTTACCGTGCTTCACAGGTTTGGGCCTTCTCGGTTCAATGGTTCGCTGTCAGGAACAGTCTGTATTTTAAGGTTTCCTTTCATTATGGCTTATTGATATGAATGAAAATTGAGTTGGAAATCAAACAGGGTTGGCAGGAGGTGCTTGAAACTTCACAAAATCAGTTCTCAATGGGCACTCTCTGCTTTCTTTCTTTTGAAGGTAGGCCAAAGATGAAGCATGCAAAAGAAACTATATCCGAGAGCCCTTAAGAAGAAAACAGAAACATGTATGTACTGAAATAAGTCTCCCATCAATTTGATCAGATTTCTTTGGTTCTGTGTAGTATTTATCTTTTAGCTTGCTCCACTAGGCTCCCCAAGGTTGGAACTTCTAGTATCAATGGTTCTCTAAACAGGTAAGTGTTAGTGTTACAGTTAGGGTTAGGGCTAGCTTTAGAGCTAGTGTTAGAGTTAGAGTTTATTTTGTTCAAATTTCTTTGATACTGGGAAGATTTATCTTTTACCTTGCCTTCTATGTGCCCCAGTTTTGGGCCTTCTCTGTTCAATAGTTCGCTGTTGGGAATAGTTTGTTTTTAATGTTTCACTTCATTTTGACCTCTATGTGTAAATGAAAATGGAACTGGAAATCAGAGGGTTGGTGCTAGCTCATTGAAACTTCACATACTCAATCAGTTGTCTGTGGGCACTCTCTGGTTTCTTCCTTGTAAAAGTTGCCATAAGCTGAAGCATGCAAAACAACTTTATCCAACAGCAATTTAGGAGAAAACAGGGCAATATGCATGTACTGAAATACCTCCCCCAATTATTTGGTCAGATTTCTTTGATATTGTGCAGGATTCATCTGTAAGCTTGACCCACTAATGTTTTGAACAACCAATTAAAAAAAAAAAAAAAAAAAAAAAAAAACTTTTATGATCAAAGGTTCTCTTAACAGGTTAGATTTAGTACTAGGTTAGGGCAAGGTTTGAATATAGTGTTTTGTTAAATTTAGTTTTTTTCAAAAATCTTTGATACTGGGCATAATTCAACTTTTACCTAGCATTACTATATTCTCTATGTTTGGGCCTCTTGGGTGAAGGGTTTGCTCTCCTGAACAGTTTGTATTTTAAGTTTTGGTTTCATTTTTACCTATGCATGTAAATGGAAATGGAGCTGGAAATCCAACAGGGTTGGTGCTAGCTACTTCAAACCTCACACACTCAATCAGTTTTCTATGGGCATTCTCTGTTTTTTTTTCCTTGTAAAAGTAGCCCTAAGCTGAAGCATGCAAAGCAACTTTATGTGAGAGCACTTTAGAATAAAGCAGGGAAATAGGCATGTACTGAAGTACCTCCCCAATTATTTGGTCAGATTTCTTTGATATTGTGAAAGATTCATCTGTTAGCCTACCCAACTTGGCTCCCCAATGTGGGACTTCTAGGATCAAAGGGACTCTAAACAGGTTAAGGTTACTGTTAAAAGTTAGTGCTAGGACTAGCATTAGACCTAGTGTTAAGGTAAGAGTTAGTTTTGTTTTCAAATTTTTCTATGACACTGTGCAGGATTCATCTTTTTCCTATTTTGACTATACTCCAAATGTTTGGGCCTCCTACGTAAAAGGTTTTGCCTTCCAGAACAGTTTCAATTTTCATGTTTCTCTTCCTTTTTCCCTATAGGGGTGAATGCAAATGAAGCTGGTAATCGAAAATGGTTTGGGCTAGCTGCTTGAAACTTCACACACTCCATCAATTTTCAGTAAGCATAATCTGGTGTTTGCAATGGAAGTAGCCCTAAGATGAAGTAGAATGTAACAGCTTTATCTCTGAGTGCTTTAGGAGCAAGCAGAATACCCATGTCCTGAGCTTCAAATTTTTTTTTTGGTTGGATTAATTTGATACTGTAGAGGATTTATCCTTGACCTAGCCTTAGTAGGCTGCCCAAGTTTGGGCCTTCAGGTACAATGGTTCAGTGTCAGGAACAGTTTGATTTTTTAGGTTTCACTTCATTATGGCCTCTAGGTGTGAATGCAATGGAACTGGAAATCAAACATTGTTGGTGCTAGCTGCATGAAGCTTCACACACTCAATCACCTCTCTGTGGGCACTGTTTGTTTTTTCTTTGTGAAAGTACCTTAAGCTGAAGCATGAAAAACAATTTATCCATGAGCACTTTAAGAAAAAAACAGAGAAATATGAATGTACTGAAATATCTCCCCCAATTTTAAGTCAAATCTCTTTTATACTGCACAATATTCATCTGTTAAGTTGCACTGCTAGGCTCCCCAATTTGGGACTTCTATGATCATAGGTACTCTAAACAGGTTAGAATTAGGTTAGGATTGGGTTACATCTAGTGTTAGAGTTAGAGTGAATTTTGTTCAAATTCATTTGATACTTGGCATAATTCATCTTTTACCTAGCCTTACTATTTTCCCCAGGTTTGGGCCTTATCCCTGTCCAGATCAGTTTGTATTTTAAGGTTTCCTTCATTTTAACCTATACGGGTAAATGTAAATGGAACTTGAAATCAAACAGGGTTGGTCCTCACTGCTTAAAACTGCACATACTCAATCAGTTCTATGTGGGCACTCTGATTTCTTCCTTGTGAACTTTTCCCAAAGCTGAAGCATGTAAAACATCTTTATCTGAAAGTACTGTAGGAGACAACAGGGAAATATACATGTACTGAACTACCTCCCCAAATTACTTGGTCAGATTTCTTTGATACGGCACAAGATTCATCTGTTAGGTTGCCCCACTAGTCTCCCTTAGTTTGGGACTTCTATGAAAAAAGGTTCTCTAAACAGATTAGGGTTAGGTTTATGGTTAGGGTAAGGGCTAGGTTTCAACCTAGTGCTAGGGTTAGAGTCAGTTTTTTTCATATATCTTTGATACTGGGCAGGATTCATCTTTTACCTAGCCTCACAATGTTCCCTGGTTTGGACCTTCTCGGTTCAATCATTTGCTATCAGGAACAGTTTGTATTTTAAGGTTTCACTTTATTTTGAACTATTTTGTTGAAGAGAAATGGAGCACGAAATCAAACAGGGTTGTTGCCAGCTGCTTGAAACTTCACACACTCAATCAGTTCTCTGTGGGCACTCTATGATTTGTTCCTTGTGAAATTAGTTATAAGCTGAACCATGCAATACAAATTTATCTGAGAACACTTTAGGAAAAAACAGGGAAATATGCATGTACTGAAATAGCTCCCTCATTTTTTTGTCAGATTTCTTTGAAACTGCCCATGATTCATCTGTAAGCTTGCCCCACTAAACTCCCCAATTTTGAAACATCTATGATCAAAGTTTCTATAAACATATTAGGTTTAGGGTTAGACTTACTGTTAGGACTAGGTTTAGACCAGGTGTTAGGGTTAGAGTTAGTTTTTTTTTTTTTTTTTTTAATTTCTATGATACTGGCAGGATTCACTTTTTTCCTATTTTGACTATACTCCAAATGTTTGGGCCTCCTATGTCAAAGGGTTTTATCTCAGGAACAGTTTCAATTTTCATGTTTCTCTTCTTTTTGCCCTATAGGGGTGAATGGAAATGAAGCTGGAAATCAAACAGGGTTTGTGCTAGCTGCTTGAAACTTCACATACTCAATCAGTTCTCAGTGAACATTCTCTGATTTGTTTCCTGTGAAGTATCCCTTAGCTGAAGTAGAAAGAAACAGCTTTATCTCTGAGTGCTTTAGGAGCAAGCAAAATACACATGTACTGAAAGAGGTCTGAATTATTTTGGTCAGATTACTTTGATACTTTACAGGATTCATCTTTGACCAACCTTAGTAGGCTTCTCATGTTTTGGGCCTTCAAGGTTCAATGGTTCAGTGTCAGGAACAGTTTGAATTTTTAGTTTTCACTACATTATGGCCTATAGGTGTGAATGGAAATGGAGCTGGCAATCAAACAGGGTTGGTGCTAGGTGCATGAAACTTCACACACTCAATCACTTCGCTGTGGGCATGCTCTGGTTTCTTCCTTGTGAAAGTACCTTAAGCTGAAGCATGAAAAAACAATTTATCCAAGAGCACTTTAGGAGAAAACAGGGAAAATAGGCATGAACTAAAACACCTTCCCCAATTATTGGACAAAATTTTTGATACTGGGCAGGATTCATATGTTACCTTGCCCTAATAGGCACCCCACGTTTGGGACTTTTATGATCAAGCTCTATAAACAGGAAAAGCTTAGTTTTAGGATTAGGGTTAGGGCTAGGTTTAGAACTAATATTCGGGTTAGTTTTGTTCAAATTTATTTGATACCGGTCAGGATTCATCTTTTACCTAGCATTACCATGTTTCCCAGGTTGGGCCTTCTCAGTTCAAGGTTTGCTGTCAGGAATAGTTTGTGTTTTAAGGTTTCACTTCATCTTGACTTCTATGGGTTAGGATTAGTGTTAAGGCTATGGCTCAGTTTTGTTTTAGGGCTAGGGCTATGGTTAGGGCTAGATTTTGAATTAGTGTTAGGATTAGGGCTAGTGTTAGGATGAGGTGTAGGCTTAGGTTTAGGGTTAGATTTAGAGTTAGGTTTAGATCCAGGTTTAGGGTTAGGGCTAGGGTTAGTGTTACAGTAAGGGATAGGGTTAGAACTAAGGAAATGGCTAGGATGAGAGTTAGGTATAGATTTAGGACTAGGCTTAGGGTTAGGTTTAGGGTTAGGACTAAAATAGGGCTAGGATTAGGGCTAAGGTTAGTGTTAGGGATAGGCCCAGGGGTAGGACTGGTTTGGGGATTAACATTGGGTTTAGGATTAAGTTTAGGGTAACGGATGGGGTTATACCTAGCTTTAGGGCTAGGGTGAGGGTTAGAATTAGGATTAGGGATAGGGTTAGTGTTTAGGTTAGTATTAAGGCTAAGTTTAGGGCTAGGGTTTCTTTTAGGTTCAGTGCTAGAATTAGGCTAGGGCTAATGTCACGTCTAGAATTATGATTAAGGATAGTTTTAGGGTTAGGTTATTACTAGGTTTAGTGTCAGAGCTATGTTTAGAGTAAGGGTCAGGTTTAGAGTTAGGGGTATTATTAGGGTTAGGGTCAGAGTTAATATTTGGTTTAGGTCAAAGTTTAGGTTTAGGGCTTGAATTAGTGTTAGGTTTAGGCTTAGGTTTAGGGTGATGGATAGGGTTAGGTTTAGGTTTCAGATAAGGTTTAGGGTAATGGATGGGTTAGGTTCATCAATATGGTTAAGGTTAGCATTAAGTTAGGGTTATGTTTAGTATAATGGATAGATTTAGAGCTAGGGTTAGGGGTAGGTTATGGTTTAGATTAAGTCTAAACTTAGAGTTAGGTTTAAGGAAAGGGCTAGGGTTTGGTTTATGGTAAGTCTTAGGTTTAGGGCTAGGTTTATGGTTAGGTTAGGGTAAGGGTTGGTGTTTGAGCTAGGGTAATGGCTTGGGCAATGGTTAGGTTTACGTTCAGGTCTAGTGATGTTTATGGTTAGGGTTTTGTTTAGGGTTTGGGTTATGGTTAGAGTTTTCATTACAGTTAGGGTTAGTTTTAGGTTAATGGATAATGTTAGATTTAGGGTTAGGGTTATGGTTAGGGTTAGGTTATGATTTAGGGCTATTCTTATGATTAGGTTCAGTGTAAGGCTTAATGTTTCTGCTAGGGTTAGGGCTATTGTGAGGTTTAGATTTATGTTTAGGTCTTGGGATCGTTTATGTTTAGGGTTAGGTTTAGTGTTAGGGATAGGGTTATAATTAGGGTTAGGGTAATTGACAGGTTTAGAACTAAAGTTTGAGCTAGGATTAAGGTTAGGATAAGAGCTAGGGTTAGGGTTATGGTTTAGGATAGGGCTAGGCTAATGTTTAGGGTAAGGGTTTGGCTTTGAGCTAGGTTTAGGTCTAAGGCAAGTGTTAATGTTAGGGCTAGGGTTAGGTTAGGGTTATGCTTAGGGCTAAGTTTAGGCCTAGGATTATGGCTAGGTTTTGTATTAGGTTTAGGGTAGAGTGAGGACTATGGTTAGGGTTACGGCTACTGTAGGGTTAAGATTAGGGTTAAATTAGGGTTAGGGCTAGGGTTATGTTTAGGGCTAATATTGGGGTT
The DNA here is from genome assembly GCF_021218885.2 of Marmota monax. Lineage (NCBI taxonomy): Eukaryota > Metazoa > Chordata > Mammalia > Rodentia > Sciuridae > Marmota > Marmota monax. The sequence goes on along the minus strand of NW_026692253.1, from coordinate 8,683 downwards.
AGGGTTATGGCTAGGTCTAGTATTAGGACTAGGTTTTGGGTTAGGGTCAGGTTTAGAGATAGGTTAATGTTAGGGTCAGGGTCAGTGTTCTGGATAGGATTAGGGTTAGGGTTAGAGCCAGTTTAGGACCAGTGTTAGGTCTAGGGGTAGGGTAAGTGTTTATTTTAGGTTAAGGGTTATTGTTATGGCTAGAGCTAGGGTTTTTGTTTAGGACTAGACCTAGAATTATAGCTATATTTAGGATTAGTTTTGGGTCTAGATCTAGTGTTATGGTCAGGTATAGGAATAGGCTTACCGGTAGGGCTAGTGTTAGGGTTTGATTTAGGGTTAGGGTCAGATTTAGACCTAGAGTTACTGTTAGGATCAGAATAAGGATCAGGGTTAGGGTTAGAACTAGAATGAGGACTAGGGTTAGGACTAGTAATACTGTTAGTGTTTAAGTTAAGCTAAGGATTATGGTTAGGACTAGGGTTAGCATTTGATTTAGGGTTTGTCTTATGGTAAGGGATAAGGTTAGAGCTTGGGATAGGGCTCAGGTTAGGGTTAGGGATACAGGTAGTTAGGGTTTAGATTAGGGTCTAAGCTAGGGTTAGAACTAGAATTAGGTGTAGGATTTGTGTTAGGGTTAGGGCTAGGTTTATGACAATGACTAATGTATGAACTAGGGTTATGATTAGGGCCAGTTTTAAGGTTAGGGTTAAGGCTAGTTCTGGTGTTAGGTTTAATTTAGATGTTTAGAGCTAGGATTAGTGTTACGATCAGTGTCAGGGTCAGGGTTATTTTTAGAGTTACGGTTAGGGCTAGGTGTAGGTTTATGGTTTGGTTTAGGTTAAGGGTTAGGGTTAGGCATATGGCTTGGTTTTGTTTTAAGGCTAGGGCTAGGGGTAAGGCAAGTTTTAGAGTTAGCATTATTGTTAGGGATAGTGTTAGGTTTTGTTTAGGATTATTGTTATGGTTAAATTTAGAATTAGGTTTAAATTTAGAGTTAGGTTTAGATCCAGGGTTGGGCTAGGGCTAAGGATAGAACTAGGGCTAGGGCTAGGGTAATCGTTAGAGTTAGTCTTAAGGGTAAGTTTAGGGTTAGGATAGGACTAAATTAGGGTTAGTGCTAGGCTTAGTGTTAGGGTTAGGACTAGGGTTAGGATAAGGGTTATGGTTATGTTTAATATTATGTTTAGATTTAGGGTTATGGTTAGGTTTAGGGTAAGGGATGAGGTTATATGTAAGTTTAGGGCTAGGGTTAGAATTAGAGTTAAACCTCAGGTTATGGTTCGGGTTAGGATTAAGGCTAGGTTTAGGGCTAGGTTTAGGGCTAGGGCTAATTTCAGGTCCAGATTTACAGATAAAGATAGTTTAGGGTTAGGTTACATGTAGTGTAAAGGTTAGGTTTAGGGTTAGGGTCAGGTTTAGAGCTAAGGGTATTGTTTGGGGTAGGGTCGTGATTAGTGTTTGGGATAGGTTAAGGTTTAAATTTAGGGCTCAAATTAGCATAGGTTTAGGATTAGGGTAATGATATAGTTAGCTCTAGGTTTCAAGTTAAGATAGGGTAATGGATAGTGTTAGGATTAGGGATATGGTAATGTTTAATCCTAAGATTAGTATTAGCATTAGGATTATGATTAGGGTAATGGATAGGGTTAGAGCTAGGATTAGAGCTAAGTTTATAGTTATTCTTAGTGCTAGGTTTAGCATTAAGGTTAGGGTTAGCATTTAAAGCTCGGTTTAGGTCTCATATTAGGCTAGGTTTTGGGTTAAGTTAGGGCTACGGTTAGGGTTATGGCTAATGTAAGTACTAGAGTTCCAATTAGGGCTAGTTTTAGGGTTAGGGCTAGGTCTAGTGTTATGTTTAGGGTGATGTTTAAAGCTAGGGTTAGTGTTAGCATCAGAATCAGGGTTAGGGCTAATTTTAGGGTTCTTCTTAAAACTAGAGTTAGGACTAGGGTTAGGTGTAGGTGTCAGGTTAGGATTTGGTTTAGGTTAAGGGTTAGGGTTAGCGATATGGCTCGGTTTTGTATAGGGGCTAGGCCTGGAGTTAGGGCTATTTTTAGGAGTAGCATTATGTTAGGGTTAGGGTTAGTGTTAGGTTTAGGCTTAGGCTTTGCATTAGAGTTAGATTTAGTGTTAAGTTTAGATCCAAGGTTAGGGCTAGGGCTAAGGAAATGGCTAGGGTTAGGCCTAGGATTAGAGCTAGGTTTAGAATTCCAGTAAGGGATAGGGTTAGAGGTAGTTTTAGGGCTAGGGAGAGAGTTAGTCTTAGTTTTAGGGCTAGGGTTAGGGTTAGGGTTAGGGATAGGGCTAAGTTAGGTCTAAGATTAGGGATAGGATTGGTTTTAAGCTAGGCCTAGGTTTAAAGATAGGGTTATGATTAAGGCTATGTCTAATGCTAATATGGGCTAGCATTTGTGTTTAGGTTAGGGCTAGGATTATATCTAGGGCTAATGTCAGGTCTAGGGTTATGTTTATGGATATTTTATGGTTAGGTTTTGGCTAGGTCTAATGTAAAGTTTAGGTTTAGGGTAAAGGTTAGGTTAGAGGTAGGTGAATTATTAGGGTCAGAGTCATGGTTAGGGTTTCTTTTAGGTTTGAGTTTAGGGTTAGGGCTCAAATTAGCATTAGGATTACAGTTAGGGTAATGATAGGGTTAGATTTAGAGTTCAGGTTAGGTTTAAGGTAATTGATAGGGTTGGGGTTAGTGATAGGTTTAGGGTTAGGCCTAGGGTTAGCATTAGGGAAAGAGTTATGTTTAGGGTAATGGTTAGAGTTAGAGTTAAGTTTAAGTCTAGGGTTATGGTTAGGATTAGGTCTTGAGATAAGTTTAGGCCTAGAATTAGCATTAGGGTATTGGTTATGATTAGGGTAATGGGTACAGTTAGAGATAAGTTTATAGCCAGATTTATGGTTAGGATTAGGTCTTGGGTTAGTGTTAGGGTATGGGTTAGAACTAGGGTTAGAGTTAGTATTATGTTTAGTGTAAGAGTTAGGTTCTGAGCTATGATTAGGTTTAGAGCAAGGGTTATGTTTAGGAATAGGATTACGGTGGGTTTAGGGTTAGGGTTAGGGGAATGTTAATAAGTAAGTTTAGCGTTAGGGTTAGTGTAATAAATACAGTTAGATGTAGGTTTAGGGTTAGGGACAGGGCTAGATTTAAGTTTAAGGATAGGGTTAGGTCTATGGTTATGTTTAGGTTTATGGTAAGGGTTAGGGATCGATCTATGGTTAGGACTATAGTGAGTATTAGTTTAGGGTTACGTCTAGGGTTAGTTTTCTGTTTAGGGTTAGGATTATGGTTAGGGTTAAGGCTAGGGTTACAATTAAGATTATGGTTAGGGTAATGGGTAGGTTTAGAGCTAGGGTTAGGGCTAGGGTTAAGGTTAGGATTAGGATTAGGTGTAGGCTTACATTCAGGGATAGTTCTAGGTTTATGTTTACAGTAAGGGTTAGATTTTGAGATAGGGTTAGGACTAAGGTGAGGGTTAGGTTTGGGTTAGGGCTATGGTTAGGGTTAGGGTTATGCTTAGGGCTAGGTTAAGGCCTGGGATTAGCTCTATGTTTTGCATTAGCTTTAGGCCTAGGGTTAAAGCTGTGGGTAACGTAAGAGCTAGCATTATGATTAGGGATAGTTTTAGGGTTAGGGATATGCCAAGATCTAGTGTTAGGTTTAGATTTTCAGTTAGTGTCAGGTTTAGAAGTAGGTTTCCTGTTAAAGGCAGAATCAGTGTTTGGGTTAGAATTCAAGTTAGGGTTAAAGCCAGAATTAGGAGTAGGTTTAGGTCTAGGGGTAGGGTTATTGTTTGTGTTAGAATAAGGGTTATTGTTAGGCTTAGGACTAGGTTTTTGTTTAGGTATAACGCAAGATATAAGGCTAGATTTAGGATTAAGTTTAGGTTCAGGGCTAGTGCTAGCTTTTAGTCTAGTGTTAGGGTCAGGTTTAGAACTAGGGTTTGTGTTAGGGTCAGGATAAGGGTCATTGTTAGCGTTCAGGTTTGAGATAGGATTAGAGCTAGAATGAGGGCTAGGATCAGAACTATTAGTAAAGTTAGGATTTGGGTTAGCCTAAGGAGTATGCATAGGTCTAGGGCTACCATTAGGGTTAGGGTTATTCATAGAGTAAGTGATAGACTTAGAGCTAGGGTTAGGGCTAGAGTTTGGGTTAGGGTTAAATCTAGGTTTAGGGCTCAGATTAGGGTTAGTTTTTGGGTTAGGATTTGGGCTAATGATAAAGAAATCGCTAATGTAAGAACTAGGGTTACAATGAGGGTTAGTTTTACGGTTAGGGTTAGGGGTAGGTCTAGTGTTAGGGTTAGGTTTAAGATTAGGATGATATTTAGAGCTAGGGTTAGTGTTAGGATATGAGTCAGGGTCAGGATTATGGTTAGGACTCGAATGAGGAATATGTTTACATTTAGATTCCAGTTTAAGATTAGGAGGGTGTTTAGAGCTAGGGTGAGCATTAGGATATGAGTCAGGGCCAGGGTTAGATTTAAGGTTAGGGTTAGGACTCGAATTAAGGCTATGGTTAGGTGTAGGTTTAGTGTTAAGTTTTGGTTGAAGTTAAGGTTAATGATTAGGGCTATTGTTCAGTTTGTTTTACTGCTAGTGTTAGGGTTAGGGCTAGTTTTACGATTAGCATTAGGGTTAGGGCTGGTTTTAGTGTTTGGCTTAGGCCTAGGGTTAGGGTTAGATTTGAAGGTAGGGTTAGAAATAGGGTTAGGGCTAGGACTAAGGATAGGGCAAGGGTTAGGGCTAGGGTTAGGGTTATGGTAATGGATAGGCTTAGAACCAGGGATAGGGATAGTGTGAGAGTTCGAGTTAGTGTTAGGGCTAGGGTTAGGGTTAGGTTTAGGTATAAGTTAGCGGTATGGCCAGTGTTAAGGTGTGCTCTAGGTTTAGGGTCAGTTTTAGACTTAGGGTTTGTGTTAGGGTCAGAATAACAGTCAGGGTTAGAGAAAGGGTTTGGGATAGGATTAGAGGTAGAATGAGGGTTAGGGTCAGGACTATTAATAGGGTTAGAATTTTGGTTAGCCTAAGGATTAGGGATAGGTCTAGGTTTACCATTAGGGTTAGGGTTTCACTTAGGCTAAGGAATAGTTTTAGACCTAGGGTTAGGGCTAGAGTTAGGGTAGGGTTAAGGTTAAAGTTAGGTTTAGGGTTCAGATTAGGGCTAGTTTGTGTTAGGGTTAGGACTAGGGTTAGGGCAATCACTAATATAAGAACTAGGGTTACAATTAGGGTTAATTTTAGGGTTAGGGTTAGAGGTAGGTGTAGTTTTAGTATTAGGGTTAAATTTAAGTTTAGGATGATATTTAGAGCTAGGGTTAGTTTTAGGATATGAGTCAGTGTCAGGGTTATGGTTAGGACTCAAATAAGGGCAAGGGTCACTGTTAAGTTTTGGTTTATGTTTAGGATGGTGTTTGAAGCTACGGTGAGTTTAGCATATGAACCAGTGTCAGGTATACTTTTAAGGTCAGGGTTAGGACTCGAATTAAGGCTATGGTTACGTCTAGGTGTAGTGTTAAGGTTTGGTTTAAGTTAGATTTAGAGTTAGGACTATTGCTTATTTTTGTTTTAATGCTAGTGGTAGGGTTAGGGCTAGTTTTATGAATAGCATTAGGATTAGGTTTAGTGTTAGTATGAGGCTTAGGTTTAGGCTTAGGACTAGGACTAAGGATTGGGCAAGGGCTAGGGCTAGGCTAGGGTTATGGTAAAGACTAGGATTAGAACTAGTGATAGGGCTAGTGTGAGAATTATTGTTAATCTTACGGCTAAGGTTAGGGTTAGGGTTAGGGATAGAGCTTAATTAGGGCTAGGATTAGGTCTATGGTTAGTGTTCAGCTTAAGCATCGAATTAGGGTTAGATTTAGGATTTAGTTTAGGGTAAGGGATGGTTTTATGCTAGTTTTAGAGGTAGGGTGATGTTTAGAATAAGGGTTAGGATTAGGGTTATTATTAAGTCTAGGTTTAGGGCGAGGATGAGGGCTAGGGTTTGTTTTAGGATTAGGGCTAGGATTAGGAGTATGGCTAATTTCAAGTCTAGAATTATGTTTAAAGATAGTTTTAGGGTTCGGATTATGGGTACATCTAGTGTAAAGCTTAGGTTTATGATTATGGTCAGGTTTAGGGCTAGGGGTATTATTAAGGTGAAGGTCAAGGTTAGGGTTTTAAATAGGTTAAGGCTTAAAGTTTTGGGTTGAGTAAGCATTAGGGTAAGGGTTTGAGTAATGATAGGCTTAGAATTAGGGTTCATGTTAGGTTTAAGGAAATGGATAGGGATAGGATTAGAGTTTAGATAGGTTTAGGCCTAGGGTTAGTATTAGGGTTAGGGTTATTGTTATGGTAATGTATAGGTTTATGGCTAGGGTTATGGTTATGAATAGGGCTAGGGCTAGGGTTAGGGTTAGGTTTAAAGCTCAGGTTAGGGCTAGGATTTGCGTTAAGTTAGTGATAGGGTTAGGATTACGACTAATGTAACTACAAGGGTTACGATTAGGGCTAATTTTAGGGTTAAGATTAGGGCTAGGTTTAGTGTTAGGGTTAGTGTTAGGATTAGGGTGATGTTTAGAGCTACGATTAGTGTTAGTGTCAGAGTCAGTGTCAGGTTTAGTTTTAGGGTTCAGCTTAAAACTTGAATTAGGGCTAGGGTTAGGGGTATGTGTATGGTTAGGGTTTGGTTTAGTTTAAGGGTTAGGGATAGAGCTTATGGCCCGGTTGTTTTTATAGAGCTAGGGCTAGGATTAGTGCTAGTTTTAGGTTTACTGTTAGGGCTAGTCTTCGGGTTATGGTTAGATTTAGAGATAGATTATGATCAAAGGTTGTTGCTTGGGCTATGGATAGGGCAACGTTTAGGACTAAATTTAGGGCTAGGGTTAGGGTTACATTAAGGGATAGGGTTAGAACTTGTGATAGGGCTAGTGTGAGAGTTATATTATTCTTAGATCTAGGGTTATGGTTAGGTTTAAAGATAGTGTGAAATTATCGCTAAGATTAGGGCTAGGTTTAGTATTGGGGTTAGAGCTAGGGTTAGGGCTAGGGTTAAGATTAATCTAGATTTAGGGCTAGGATAAGAGCTGGGGTTTTTGTTAGGGTTAGGGCTAGGATTAGGGCTAGGGCTAATGTCAGGTGTGGTGTTTCGGTTGAGGAGAGGAGAGTTTAGGATTAGGTTTGTGGCTATGTCTAGTGTAAGGGTTAGGTTTAGGGCTAAGGGTCAGGTTTAGATCTAGGGGAATTATTAGGGTCAGGATCAGGTTAGAGTTTGGTTGAGGTTAGGGTTTAGTGTTAGGGCTCAAATAAGCATTAGGCACGGTTAGGGTAATGATAGGTTTTTTTTTTTTTTAGGGTTCAGGTTAGGTTTACGGTAATTGATAGGGTTAGGTTTAGTGATAGGGTTTGTGTTAGGCCTATGGTTATCATCAGGGTAAGGGTAATGGTTAGGATAATGGATAGGGTTAGAACTAAGGTTATTGTTAGTAATAGGTCTTGAGTTAGGGTTAGGGTTAGAACTACGGTTATTGTTATGGTTATGTTTAGCATAAGAGCTAGGGTTAGGGCTAGGGCGAGGGTTAGGTTTAGAGTTAGGTCTAGGGATAAGTTTAGAGTATGGATAGGGTTACGGTTGGATTAGGGCTAGCATCATCATTAGGGGTAGGTTTAGGTTTAGAGTAATGGATACGGTAGGATGTAAGCATAGGGTCATGGTTAGTGTTAGATTGAGGTTTAGGGTTAGGGCTATGGTTATGTTTAGGTTTATGGTAAGGGTTAGGGTTTGAGCTTTGTTTAGGACTATAGCGAGTATTAGTTTAGCATTAGGTTAGGGTTTGAGCTATGGTTAGGTCTATGGTGAGTGTGAGGTTTAGGGTTTGGTCTAGTGTTAGTTTTCTGGTTAGGTTTAGGGTTAGGGTTAGGCCTAGGGTTATCAATAGGTTTAGGTTTAGTTTTAGGGTAATGGGTAGTTTTAGAGCTAGGTTTAGGGCTAGGGTTAAGTTTAGGATTAGGGCTAGTGTTAGGGGTATATTTAGGGATAGGTGTAGGTTTATGTTTAGGATAAGGTTTAGGCTTTGAGCTAGGATTAGAACTAATCAAGTGTTTGGGTTAGAGTTAAAGTTAGGGTTACAGCCAGAATTAGAACTAGGTTTAAGTCTAGGGGTAGGGTTAGTGCTTGTGTTCGATTAAGGGTTACTTTAAGGGCTAGGGATAGATTTTTGTTTAGGTCTAGGACTAGAGTTAAGTCTAAATTTCGGATTTGGTTTATGTCTAGGGCTAGTCTTAGGGTTTGGTCTAAAGTTAGAGCCATGTTTAGACCCAGGATTAGTGTTAGGGTCAAAAAATGGTCAGAGTTAACATTAGGGTTTGGAATAGGGTTAGAGTTATAGTGAGGGTAGGGTTATGACTATTAATAGGGTTAGTGTTTGGGTTAGCTTAAGGATTAGGGATAGGTCTAGGGTTACAATTAGGGCTAGGGTTTCACTTTGGGTAAGGAATAAGCTTAGAGCTAGTTTTAGGCTAGAGTTAGGGTTAGGGTTTGGGTTAAATCTAGTTTAGGGCTCAGATTAGGGCTAATTTTTGTGTTAGGGTTAGGGCTAATGTTATGGCAATGGAAAATGTAAGAACTAGGGTTACATTTAGGGTTAGGAGTAGGGGTAGGGGTAGGTCTAGTGTTAGGGTTAGGTTTAATATTAGGATGATATTT